>NC_065448.1:166051148-166306148 GCF_917563875.1 Diabrotica virgifera virgifera
TAAAATTTGACATATCTTTATCATACTTGCCAATAAGTGTAGGAACTGTACACCCTACTAAATTATATTAAATGAATGGTTCTGGCTATTACCAGGGGCGTACGACAGGGGACAGTGAATGGTTGACCCTTCCTAAATTCTACGACTGGCGGAATTGCCATTTTAGCGCCATTTTTCGATTCTCCAATACTGTCTATGTAAATAACATACTCTTCATTCGTAATGATACAGTTATTATTTCTCGAGATATTTGAAGTTAAATTGACAGTTATTTTGATTAGTGTATTCTGCCGCTTAATTTTTAATTTCAAATATCTCGAAAACTAATTATTTAATCTTTAAGAATAAATAATATACTATTCAGTGCATACGGGTCATATTACCCGTATGCACGCCAATGGTAAATAGAAAATTCTTAATTGTATGTCAAAAAATGCGTAATAACTACCTACCTCTTAAAACCTACCAAATTTCATTTGCATATTAGTCCATTCTTTCACGGTTTTTGCTCTAAATTTTAAAGAACCGCTTGGATTGACATGAAATTTGGCATACGCATAGCTTACATGTCAAAGAAAAAAAGTGATATTGTGCCGACGTGTGCTTTTGCCCTGAGGGTGACTTTCACCCCCTCTTTGGGGTGAAAAAATATATGTCCAACACAACTCCGGAAATGGGTAAACTGACTAATTTTAAGTAACTTTTGTTCTATAGAGCTTTTTCGCCAAGTCAACACTTTTCGAGTTATTTGCGAGTGAATATGTTCATTTTTCAACAAAATAACCACATTTTTAGACGGTTTTTTCGCAAATAACTCAAAAAGTAAGTACCTATTTTGTCGAAAAAACCGTTCTTAGCAAAAATATAGCCTATAAAAAATTAAAAAAATGGTGTACGCGTTAGGTCTCTGGATCTCGTAGAACCAGAGTTCTAGCCAATGAAATATAGATTCATATTCACCAAATTTCAAATAGAATATTTCGACGTGAAATATCCAAAAAATTAAGCACTTTTTGGGGAAAACCCATTTTAACTTTTTTAAAGTGTTTAAAAAAAGCTTTATTTCTGTTTTCACGAAAAGTTTCTAGCATTAAATTTAAGCAAGTTACGCTCAAAATAAAGTTGGTCCCTTTTGTTTTTGCAAAAAAAAATCGGTAAGACCACCCGCTAATTAGCAACTTAAATGAAATTAATCGTTGCCGCTCCATAAATTATTTTACTTATATTGTGTTTATATGATCTGTAAGTTTCATCGATTCAAAGTGTTTATTTTTGAAAAAATTTGGTTTCAAAGTAAAATTTTTAAAAATTTAAATTTTGAAAAATATGCTTTTTTTCAAAATAACTTAAAAATTGTTAGAGATACCAAAAGTCTCGAAATACAAAAAAAGTCAGATTTGCTTTTCTGAATATCATGTATTTTTTTGTTTTTCTGTTAGACAAAAATTGATCAAGATTTGGTGTTTCTAAATTTGCATACATTCGTGATCAGTGACTCGTTCAACCCCTTTTAACTACAGCCGTTTCAATAATAAGGACTTTGAACCGATGAAACTTACAGATCATATAAACAATATATACACGAGTCAAGAAACTTGTGAAGTCGTTACGATTAAGTTCATTTAAGATACTAATTAGGGGGTGATTTTCTCGATTTTTTTACCAAAACCAAAAGGGACTAACTTTATTTTGAGCGTAACTTGTTTAATTTTGATGCTAGAAATTTTTTTTATAAAACAAAAATGAAGCTTTTTTTAAACACTTTAAATAAGTTTAAATGAGTTTTCCCCGAAATGTGCTTCATTTTTGGTTATTTCACGTTAAAGTATTCCACTTGGAATTTGACGAATATGAACCTATATTTCATTAGCTATAACTCTGCTTCTACTAAATAAAAAAACGTGATATATTCACTATTTTTTTAAATTTTTTAGAGGCTATATTTTTGCTCAGATTGCTTTTTGACAAAATACTTACAATTTGAGTTATTTGCGAAAAACCGTCTAAAAGCGTGGTTATTTTGTTGAAAAAATGAACATATTCACTGCCAAATAATTCGAAAAGTATTGACTTAGTGAAAAACTCTATAGAACAAAAGTTACTTTAAATTAGCCAGTTTACCCATTTCCTGACTTTGTTTGGACGAATATTTTTTAACCCCCAAGAGGGGGTGAAAACCACCCCCAGGGCAAAAGCACATATCGGCACAATATCACTTTTTTTCTTTGACTTGTTAGCTGTGTGTATGCCAAATTTCATGTCAATCCAAGCGGTTCTTTAAAATTTAAAGGTTTTGCAATATTTTACCGTTAATTAATGGACTATATCTCAACCGGTTTAAGAGCAATAAATAAATCGTCTAGAGTTTTACGATATTCGATAAAAATATCGATATTGTATTGATATCGTATCTAAAACCAATACGATACCGATACAATACATACCTTAGCAATATTAATGTCGATACGATACTCATTATCTGAAAGCAATACAATACTCTTGTATTGTCGAGAAAAAATAAATAAAACGCCACAGTTGTTTGATTAGATTTTGTGGAATAGGTATTTAGATCATAATTATTTATTACATAAAAGTATAAGTGATCTGCAACCCAAGTATCAGCTGTTATAATATTTTACACTTGAGTGCATGAACTTGAAATTCTTGAGAGTGAGTAAATGTCTGTTATGATTACACTGTTTATATCATGTGGCATTTGTGGCAATATTATGGAACTAAGTGATGATGATTCAAAAATAATTTTTAACAAATACTGAATTGCGATTTATTCCGAATCTCCGGGGATTTCGCTATATTTGTAGACTTTCAAAGAAATATTCAGCCATATTCAATCTTTATAAGAATATACATATAAGTTATAAGCAATATTCGTAATATTTTTAGTATAGTGTCCATTTGCTAAGCATGCAAAAGTGGACATCCTTTTTAGGTTGATATTTTATCGAGTATTGTATCGATATCGTATCGAAATCAATACCCATACGACGATATTTTTATAAGAAAATATTGCCGATATCGATACTCGATACGACACTTCATTGGCATAACCAATACAATACTCAATACTTAAAAAGTATCGATATTGTATCGTTTCGTGAAGCTCTAAAATCGTCAGTTTGTAAGAAAAACTTCAACATCCCGTATCTCGGAAATGAAGAATTTACGGACATATGTTTATAGATCAAACGCCGTCAAACGGTCATTATTTTTTCATGCAGAATTACCCCTTAAAGTTTGTCGCACTTATTTAGAAACACCCTGTATTGATGAAGAACATGGCTAGTTGTTAAAGTACCTAACTTTTTTATTATCCAACATAAACTAATGAACCAAAAATCAGAATATTAAGAAAACCTGAGGCTTTGGTTTATAATTTCAGTAGTTTATAAATGCTGAAATATTCCACACGCTGTGGTGAACTTTGAGAAAAAAACACAGTTTGATTGGTACACCCGGTACACAATAACAATTTATCTGTCTAGCAACAATATTGTTACGGCGATAGTGTTAAAGTTTAAGGCTATAACATATTAAAAAATCACTTAAATTGGACAAAATATTTAGGAAATTCGAAACATCAAAATTGAACCATTTTGTGGATGGCCCTCTTTCTCTGACGCGCAGTGTATAATGCAAACACTCAAAAAAATAAACATAATTTGATGTCTCGAGGGCGCAAACTTCACACTCAGATTTTTTCAACCAAAAGCATAGATATTGCCTACAAGACCGTGACCAACTAAGTCAACCGCCAATTTTAAATAATTCTTTAATAATATTTTTTAAACGATTTCCGAAGTGGAAATCGTAACGTCAAATATTAGCTAAAAGTGTAATTTTCATTACAATATACTGTGGCTTAATCCCATATAAACACTAATATTCATACAACAAGACAATAATATTCATACAATTTATAGAAAAAAGAAATACAGCTTTTTAATAAATGAAATTCAAAAGCTTTTGAAATACAAAAGCAAGAGAGACAGACAATATTATAAACCATCCAAAAAAGGTTTAGCGTGAACAATATTCTATACAAAGGTGTTCTGCATTAAATTTGAAACAACAATTTTACTATTGAAAAGATATTCATGCGATATTGTCCATAAAAAGTTCAGATTAAGTTTCTCCTTACCAGAGATATAGGAAATAATTTTTATGTTAAATAAAAATGTCATAGATTAAGCAATCCTTGCTTAATTCGTTAATAAGCTAAAAACCACGAATTTCAAATTTTTCTCTTCACCTCGATTAATTTCAGGCAAAAGTGATTAGGGTAGGTATTGTTATTTTAACCCTGTATACTACGTCATTGACTGCATTATCCTTTCGCCGGGAACAAAGCGACTCTGGAAACCAATATTATTTAATTTTAAGGGAACCGTAGAGAGAACTCAAAACAATTTAACTAATAAGAATTGACCATTACTATATTAAAGATTTCAGCAATAATAAAAACACAATGAAACTGGACAGACCATTACAATGGCGTACTGAAACTTGGGAAAATTGTGGAGGGGAAATTTATTCAATGAAATTTGAGGTCGAAATGTACTATATAGGAAATAATCCTCAAGTATTTAAATTAGCATACATACATATATCTGTCTCAAACGCTAGGACGTTGTGTATTTTGGGGACCAAAAAAAATTTTAAGCCAATATCAGATACAAAAACGCTGGACGGAAGGGCCGTCCGAGGACTTTATCGTACCGATCTATTATCGTTATCGTACTAGATACTGGTATTCTATAAAAATAACAAAGTTACTCATTATTTTGATATTTTAGAAACACCTTGTATACTTAAAAATATTTTATGGTTCTACGCATCATTAATTCCCGCATTTGAGAAAATGTTCGGGGACACACTATAGATTATTGCATAAATCAATAGAATATTAGTCATACTTTTATTTCAAATTAGTCCATTTTTCTGAGAAATTAATAGTTTACAATATTTGCATTTTACTGCATGGATTGTAATGAAATTTTGGGAGTAGCCCAAAGCCCAATCTCCTAATTCAAAGTCTATCCTATATACTATGGCGCTTTTATCATGGGGGCTGTTCTCACCACTTCTCGGGGATAGAACATTTTTATTTTCGAATTGCATGGAGCAAAAGGAAGAATTTTAAGAAAATTTAAAAATGCGCTCTATAATTTGATTTTATTTTTTGCACCCGTCCAACTTTTTGAAAGTAGAGATAACACTATATTAAGAGGTATTGCAAAAGAAAAACAATGCATTTAAATTCTGGCGAATGAGGGGTTAAATGTATGTACTTCTCATTTTTCCTTAAAGTACATTAGTCATATATTTTTTTGCACCATATCTCACTTAGTTTGAATGTAACCGACATTTAACGGTGCTCGTTTTAAAGGCCTTTTCAAACACTACAAAAGCATGAGCACTTTGAGCATGCACCAAAAAACAAACTCTTTTTACCTACCATATCTCTTTTTGTATTATAAATAGAAAATTTACGAAGGAACGAATCTCTTTTTTATTTATAATTAAAAAAAATGTTTATATAGTGTTTTTAGTTTGATGCATAGTTTTTAAGGTATTCACAAAAAACCGTCCGAAAACGTGTCATTTTTAAATGAAAATGGCCAATTTTCAACTACGCATAACTCAAAAAGTATTGAGTTCTCAAAAAAAAGTATAGATCAGTTTTTGCTTAAAAATAGGTTCTCTAGCCACTTCCATGCTTATTTTGACCAATAAATTTTCCACCCCCTTGAAGGGATGGGAATTGCCCCAACATAACAGCGCCATAGTATATAGGGTAGATTTTGTTTCTTGAGCTATTCCCTACTTACTGTGAAAATATCAAGTACATCGATGTAGTAGGATGGAATTCGGAGCCAAATACCCTCAGTGACTGCCCTATAATAATGATCTGCTATGATCGCGTGAGAGGGGACACACACAAGATTCTAGCAAAATTTCAATTTTCTGTAACTTTTCGAGTTTTTGAGTTACAGCAACGAGTTTTATGTCATTGGAAAGATAATTTTACATTATTTCAAAATATGCAAAAATATACAGGGCGTATGAAAAAAATTAAGATCTTTTTTTCATTTCCGGTTAAACCGGAAGCCATATTGTGGGTAAAATTTATTGTGCTAATAGATAACAAAGTACTATATATGTCTCCCAAATTTCGAATTTAAGTTTCTATTACAGAGGTAGTTACGGGAACTCGAATATTTTTTTAATAAAAAATTCATAACTCCCCTCCTTTGAGGAGTTAAGAAATCTGACCAATGTTATTCAATTTACCGATAGGATATCAAAAATATATCAAAAAATAAACAAATTCCTTGGAGTCATTTTTGAGAAAATTTAGTTCAAATTTATGTCAAATTTTGACCCCTTAAATATAGGCAATCCATAACTTTTTCTGAAAAACGATAATATTCTTGTTATAGCCCCATCTTTAGGCTATATAAATGTTTTTTCAAATTAAATTTATCTTAAAGAAGTTTTTAGATTGGTAGGGAAATGTATCGGGTG
Source organism: Diabrotica virgifera virgifera (assembly GCF_917563875.1). Taxonomy (NCBI): domain Eukaryota; kingdom Metazoa; phylum Arthropoda; class Insecta; order Coleoptera; family Chrysomelidae; genus Diabrotica; species Diabrotica virgifera. The sequence continues at coordinate 166,057,695 of NC_065448.1, forward strand.
GGCGGTCGGCCATGCTGGCCGTCATTTTGGATTTGGAAATGTCAAATTCCGTATTTCTATTTACCTATCGATGAGCTAACTTTAAGTTAAATTTCATTCGTTTCGGTCAAAATTTGCAAAAATGGGCCCCAAATAACCCCCCTATTTCGGCCCCCCTTTGAGAGGTTTTTTTCAAAAGATTAGTTTCTCGACAAAATTCTTTTAAACTTACTCATACCGAATTTCATTGAAATCGGTCCAGTAGTTTTTGCTGGGCGGTGGCGACATACGTACGTACATACGTACATACTTCCGACATGTTTTTTTATTTGCTTTTTAGACTCAGGGGGACTCAAAACGTCGAAAAAAAGTGAAATCTGAAAAATTTTTTTTTGCACGATCCTATAACTTTATCTATTATACTCATACTGCGTATGTAGTACGATAAAGTAAAAATAGACAAGACTACATTACAGACGACGAGTTATTCGATGTGTTGAGAGAATTTAAAAATGGAAATGAAGCTCAACAAAACAAAACTTATGATAATAAACGAAGATGAGAAAAAGAAAGGAATACTAATATAATAGTAAGGGAACAAGTAATAGAACACGTATCTACTTTTGAATATTTGGGAAATATAATAACAGATGATGGGGAAACGGACATAATGTGACAAGGTTAAATGTTGGTGAATATGAGTTTGAGTATTGGGACCGTGCAAGTTCGGCAAAGCGACCTCTATTTCTACGCTCTGTACTTTTATTCGCACTTTTAATTATATTGGCCAATTATATTAGTCCTGGTTGCTGGATAATTGTCAAGGCCATAGTCCAAAAAAATATTAAGAAGAAAAAATAAGATGCAGGTTATGTTATGCAAACGTAAACAAGTGTATGTAGTAAATAAAATTAGTTATTAAAATGCAGTACTGCAAGCAAAATACAATTAATTAAAATTACCTTTATATAATAATTGCATATCACATCAATATTTTGGAGCAATATATAATTTTTCTGTTTCAATGACAGAAGGTATGAAATATACGTCAATTTGACAATTTCAATTGACAATATGAATTATTTAAAATAGTTGCAATATTTCTCCGCGACTCGCGCACGGTCGTTTCTCGTTTCCCTTCCAAGTACTTGCACACCGCGAATTGGAAACATGGCGAAACTACTGTGGCGAGCTATATAAAAATAACGAGGTATCAGCAGAAAATCAGTGGCCTTCTGACTACCCTAGAGAACCTACTGTCTTACTCGCTGAAGTCAAATATGTAATTAAATCACTAAAGAGAAATAAATCCCCAGGCATTGATTCAATACCATGTGAAATACTACAGTTACTAGGTGACAAAGGATTACATATCATCCATTCTATCTGTGTCGCTCTTTGGAATTCAGGAAAATGGCCATCTGATTGGTGTACCTCAATTTATATCCCACTACACAAAAAAGGAACTACTACCAAATGTGAAAACCACCGCACACTGTCACTAATAACACATGCTAGTAAAATCTTGTTACATATCATCAAAAACAGATTAAGAACCTATCTACATTACCAAATACCTCAGGAACAAGCGAGGTTTGTAAAGGGTAAAGGTAAAAGGGAACAAATCCTACACCTGAGACAACTCATTGAAAAGTCTAGAGAATTTGAAGTACCTATGATTATATGCTTCGTTGACTACCAAAAGGCATTTGATTGTGTAAGCTGGATAAATCTGTGGTCAATTTTAATAGAAATGGGCGCACCAATGCACCTGGTGACACTTATTAAAAATCTGTACCAGTCTAATATAGCGACAGTACGACTAGATCAGAAGTTCTCAAACCAATTCAAGACCGAGAGAGGTGTTAGACAAGGATGCGTGTTGTCACCTGACTTATTTAACATTTATGGTGAACATGTCATGAGGATGGTTTTAGAAGGATGGGCCGGTGGAGTAACAGTAGCTGGTAGGAAAATCTCCAATTTAAGATTTGCTGATGACACTACACTTATAGCAGCAAATGAGCAAGAAATGTTTGATCTTCTGCGAAGAGTTGAGTACGAAAGCAATAAAGTTGGTCTGAAAATCAATAAAGCTAAGACAAAAATAATGGTGGTCGACAGATTTGACACTATTCAACTGACTAACATATTACAGGAATACCAGATAGTAAACACCTTTGTCTATCTTGGGTCTAGTATAAATAAAGATGGTAACTGTGAAGCAGAAGTTCGGAGACGTATTGGTATGGCAAAAAATGCGATGAGTCGCCTAACTAAAGTTTGGAAAAACAGATCTATCTCTCAAAATATCAAGATGAGACTGGTGAATGACCTTGTATTCTCAATATTTCTATACGGAGCAGAGACGGACTCTTCGCGCATGCGAGCGCCAAAAAATTGATGCCTTTGAGATGTGGTGCTGGAGAAGAATGCTGCGCATACCTTGGACAGCTCATAGGACAAACGTTTCCATTCTAAACCAACTCAATATTAAAAAAAGGCTGTCCACAATATGTCTGCAACGAATTCTGCAATTCTTTGGTCACGTGGTTCGCAGAGGTGACGAGAGTTTGGAGAGATTAATTGTTTCTGGAAACGTTCCGGGGAGAAGATCAAGAGGACGATCACCAACTAGATGGTCTGAGCAAATAAAGCATTCAGCTGGAAACTCATTCTGCGAAGCTCTTAGAGCAGCTGAAGATAAAGACCAATGGAGAAACATTGTTAGGAATATTGGAAGAAATCACGATCCTCAGTAATGGGGAAATGACAGGAGAGAGAGAGAGAGAGAGAGAGAGAGAGAGAGAGAGAGAGAGAGAGATGATTTTGAGAAGGTAGAACATTTAAATATCTTGTGGGGTCTCAGTTAATGGAACTAATGACAGACGCATAGTAATCAATGAAAGAATCCTGGCAGAAAACAAAATCTATAGGAAATACAACAACTTCCTCAAAGATAGGAAGCATAGTCAAAATACCAAACTGAAAATTTACAGAGCAGCAATTAGACCAGTAATTACGTATGATACTGAGGTAATGTGCTTGACACAGAAAGATGACGAAAGATACAGGATCCTAGAGAGAAAAATCATTCACAGAATAGCAGGCCCACTAAACTTAGGTATCTAATAATGAATTTACAAAACTGATGAACTACGAAGTAAGAGAACTTTTGAAAGGAGAAGACATCGTCAGATTTATCAAGGCACAAAGACTCAGATGGATGGGACATAGAAAGGAGAAATCCAGAAGCAGTTATCAAGAAAATCACCAAACGGAAACCGGTATCAGGCATACCACGAGAAAGACCTAAAACTAGATGGGAGAACCAGATAATTGCGGACCTTAATAAGATGGGAGTTAGAGAATGAGCAAAATAGAGCAAACACAGAAACGAATGAAGAAACATTGTAGAAGATGCCAAGTCACAACCAATTGTAAAACCAAAATGTTAATGTGTACTGATCCACCGCGACAAATGAATAGGAAGAGACCAAAGAGGGCGGCCATCACTCCGCGAGAAATGTAGATGCCATGATGACATACAGGGTCTCCAGAAACTCTCCTGACAAACGAAGATTGGAGATTCCTCAGATAATTTTAAAACAATTTAACACAATTCATCTAGTCCGAAAATGCTTCCTAAGGGAGCTAGAGCTCTTTGAACAGTGCGGGATTAAGAATCCTGAGGCCCCTAGGCAACCCGAGATATGAGGCCCCTTAAGAAACCTAGGTTTTTTCGTTTTTAATAATTTTTATTTTTGAAAATGTCCGTTCGCCTGTTGAGAAATAACCCAAAATGCAGGCGCGGATCCAAGGGAGGTCAAAGGAGTCAATTGCCCCCTCCTTGAGACCTCGCCTGGTGTCTACTGACACTGTTTTTAAGAAAGAGATTACGATTGGATATAAATAGTGAATTTTGTGTCCTGTTGATAACTGAAACATAAATATGGCAGAATTCCTTGGAATCGAAAATTATTAAAAGTCTTTGGAACATAATAAATGAAAAAATCCCACAATAAATCTGTTTATTGCCATCTATTCAATTCAATGCCAGAGACCAGATAAAGATAGTAATTGCCGGTACTATGTTATGGTAATTTGATCATTTAATAAAACCTTCTGAATAAGAGCCGCTTTTAGAAGGATATTCAATGTATTATGTAACAGAGACCTAAAATTGGCATTAAGGATCCGACTACTTCGCTGCTACGTGTTCTCGGTCTTACTGTATGGTGTCGAGTCTTGGACTGTGAATAAAATCGACCTAATCGCCTTGGGGCTCTCGAAATGTGGTGCAATAGAAGAATTGAGTTTATTGGATGAAAGATTCGAAACTCCACAATACTAGAATGTCTCAGCAATACTACTGCGATTATAAAAAGCATCAAGAAGAGATAGCTGGATTATTTCTGACATTTAATGAGAGGTCCCAAATATAGGTTGCTACAAAATATGATTCAAGTGAAAACAGCAGGCAAACGCAGTCCAGGACGAAGAAGAACTTCATGGTTGATTTAGGGTGGCAATAAATAAAATTTAGATACCTACACTATGATGGTAACCAACGTTCTGAAAGGACATGGTACATGAAAAATAAGAAAATAACAGCACATCCCGAAAATTAATCCTGCGTACGCCAGTCACGAGAAAAATTTTATTTCATTGCCCCCACCTTGCAAGGTTGGTGAATCCGCCGTTGCCAAAATGACTGTGAAGCAGGAATAAATTGTTTTCCCTGCAAGTTTGAAGCTGAGCTATAAAATATTTGAACTATTCTAGTTAATTTTCAGGTTCACATTCAATATCATCAGGATAGATTTCATGTAGTTTTGAAGCACACTCCTTTATTTGAGTATCACTCAATTTTGGAAAAACACACAAGACCAAATTGACCCGTACACTGTCAACCGACGACTCAACTCAATAATAATAGTATAGTAGAGAATATTCAGAGTATAGTAGAGAATATTCAGACAATTGTAGGTTGCAGGCCCTCTGCTCGTAATAAGCAAAATTATCTTTTTGCAATTTTAAGAATTCCAAAAGTGAATTTAGAAGCTGAACTGCAGTTTGAAGTTCAATCTCTTCTCTCTGCAATGATTTACTGACAGCGTTGATGCGTTCTAAAATTGTTACCCAAAACTCATTCATTATGAATGTTTCTTTTTTGACATTTCTTTCAACAAATACTTAGCCTCATGAACTGATTCAGCTTGCTGATTAGTGTCTTCAGCAAAAGTATGAAGAGCAGATTTGAAAGCGTTGTAACCTTTAGGCAAAGGTCTTATGGCATGTGCTGCTTGTTCTTGTAAGGACTAGATCGTGGAGAATGAGATCGCTTAGTGGAATTTCATTTAAGCATTTGATGATAACTTCCCAACGGTGGATAGAGGATGAAAAAAAGTTGTACACAGAACAAACCCAAAATCCCTTTTAATTTTTGTTCCACTAATTTGTTTTCGAAAAACCATAGATTGTATAAAAATCTTGTACTGCCTTCAAAATTTCTTTTTGACGCTGAAACACTTCCATCAAGGTTTTTACATTCTGAAGACTTTTCCCAATCCAAAATGTCCTTACTTCTTTAGCTACTGTATTCCGTAATCCTATGCCGTTTTCCGAATTTAGGACCCAATTTATCTTTAACTTCAATTTTTAACTTAGTTTCGGTTTCTGGTTTTTTAACTTCTTGAAGTGGAATAGAATTGAAGGGTACAGGGAAAAAGGAGGTATGTCACTTTTGTTGAATTTTTCAGCAGAGCATTTTCAAAGTTATAAGACTAATATTATTGATATGTTTTGACGGTATTTTTTTTCAAATGTTTGGATAATTTGCTCTGTGGGAACACACGAAAACAATGTGTTTTCACTTATTTCTGCGTGATTCACAACTGACATCCTCCCTAATTAACCGGTAACACCGTGACATTCCCCCTTCTTCTCCTGTATAGGCATTTTATTATTAGTGTTATCTCATGACACAACCCATTTTTAACCAGTGTTATTTACGTATAGTAAAGTACAGAATATAACCTATCTAATGAATTATTAAAACAAAAAATGAAAATTTCTAACATTCCCCCTTTTTTCCCCGTACCCTTCAATTGTCGTTACATATTTTTTCATTTTCTTCAGTTAGGGAAACTATGTTTTCCTCAGTTATTTCTATTCCATCACGTGCATTTTCATTGGTTGCTGCTTCACTAGCTATGGATTTCCGTGTGAAACAGAGTTTAAATAAGTTTTGCTTCTGTTTTGGATTTTGATTAAGGATCTTTTCTTCCTCCTGATTTTTCTTGTGTTTTTTTGCTCACTTTCGATTCTTGTTTCTATCTGTAGTGCTGGTCCTTCTACCGAAGGGCAATCATTAGCGATGTATTCCCACAGCATATACTTTCTATGTGAACAAAAGTATGCATTGTAATGTAGCTTTATACGTCCACCATAACTTTTATGGTATTGCGCGATATTTGAATATTTCAACATTTTTTCGTTTTGGTAACCGCGAGGCCCCCTTTGGGGCCGAAGCCTCTAGGTAACTACCTACTTTGCCTAATGGTTAATCCGGCACTGTCTTTGAAGATGCCATCTTGTAACTAGTTTTTTTAAATACTTCTAGAACGCTTCTATTTAGAAAAACGAAAACTGGTACGGCCATTTATCTTCACGAGATAAATCCATTTCATCAATATCGAATTTATAATACCGGTCATAGGCGTCTGTTTTGGGTAGGGCAACGGTTATTTTATGCATAACTTTTAAGCAGTTTTGTCTGAACGGTTCATTTATTATATTGGTAGGTTAGTATATTTTCAATTAAAATTATCCGATATCGCATGATATCAAAAAGAATAACTATAATGTCGATAAACTTAATTATCTCAGAAATATAATAATTGTATTTCTCGATCAACCTCGGTAATTGGTTGTGAATTAATGTATATTTTATTGGCCATCTGGAATTCTTATAGGAATTTTATCAAAACAGCATTAATCATTAACAAAGCATATCAGCCCAAGTAGGAGGAATGGATAAGGGAACGATCAGGGTGCGACGCTTCTTCTTCATCTTAAAAGAGCGTAATTTCTTTATTATCTTTACTGCTCTTGACGACATACCTATCATCTCTGCTTTTAATTAAACAAGTATAAACGAAAGCATACGAAAATTACTATGGAAGGATCGATGGTAGCAATAATATCAGATGATGGCACCTCCAAAAATATAGAAATAGCAACTGGAGTACGAAGTAAAAGGAATAATTATAACATCCATGTCGCAACTTGTGGAGTACTCTGATGACTTAGCATTGACTAGCAGAAACCTAAACAATTTAAAGAAAGAAATTGCGAAGTTATGCAAGTAAATATCCAAGAGAGATTTCACAATAAAGCAAAATAAAACAAAATAACTAATATGATCAAGAAAAAATACAGTAGTTAGTTAATGTGACAAGGTTAAATGTTGGTGAATATGAGTTTGAAATGGTAGAACACTTTAAATATCTTGCGGAGTCTCAGTTAATGGAACTAATGACAGACTCATAGTAATCAATGAAAGAATCCTGGCAGAAAATAGAACCTATAGAAAATACAACAACTCCCTCAAAGATAGGAAGCTTAGTCAGAATACCAAACTGAAAATTTACAGAGCAGCAATTAGACCAGTAATTACGTATGATACTAAGGTAACGAATAATGACGAAAGATAGAGGATTCTAGAGAGAAAAATCATTCACAGAATAGCAGGCCCACTAAACTTAGATATCTAATAATGAATTTACAAAACTGATAAACTACGAAGTAAGAGAACTTTTGAAAGGAGAAGACATCGTCAGATTTATCAAGGCTCAAAGACTCAGGTGGATGGGACATAGAAAGGAGAAATCCAGAAGCAGTTATCAAGAAAATCACCAAATGGAGACCGGTATCAGGCAGACCACAAGGAAGACCGAAAACGAGATGGGAGAACCAGATAATTGAGGACCTTAAGAAGATGGGAGTTAGAGAATGAGCAAAATAGAGCAAAAACAGAAACGAATGAAGAAACATTATAGAAGATGCCAAGTCACAATCAATTGTAAAACCAAAATGTTAATCTGGACCGATCCACCGTGACAAATGAATCGGAAGGGCCCAAAGAGGGCGGCCATCACTCCGCGAGGAGTGTAGATGCCAGGATGATATACAGGGTCTCCAGAAACTCTCCTGACAAAAGAAGATTTTAGATTCCTCAGATAATTTTAAAACAATTTAACTCAATCCACCTAGTCTAAAAATGCTAAGGGAGCTAGAGCTCTTAGCTCTTTGAAGATGGCATCTTGTAATTAGTTTTTTAATGTTGTTCTGAAGCTATTTCCTTGTGGCATTTTTAAGATTAACTATTTAGATGGGAAATAACCCACAATTAAATTGAAAAAATAATTTTATTGACGTTTCGAAGCCCAAATCGGGTTTCGTTATCAAAATATAAAATACTACTAAAATAAACAAAAATGTTGTTGCTAAGTACAAAAATTCTTCTAATAATTTATTTAATTTTTATATTGGTAATTCAGACGTATATTATACATTTTAAAGTAGAAGACTTTAAAATGATATCGCCAATATTTATGAGTTGCATTCCTGGGACGACTTTACTAAAAGATAGTTCATTCGATTACATGAAATCAATCCCAACTCAAGAATATCCGTCACAAAAAAATCATAGCATGTGATCTGTCTTTAAAAAGACAACCAAATGCAACGATGATAGTAAAATTCTAGCGTTAGAGATTCCATAGTAAATCAAGAGGGACTACCAGGAAAAAACCTCGTGATACTATCCCGACATCGTAAGTATTTGGTCTTACATTTAATTTACTTTCAAAAAACTAATACCAAATTCTGACTTTAATATGTTTTTGTTAACATCTGTTATATTAAAAAATGATTATCCTTTATCGTTTATAAATAAGGAATTGTCAAGATTGGACCGAATGGAACAGAACAACTTAGAACGGTATCCTACAACATTTACAAGAAATAATACGAGGAAAATTTCAATAGCATATATAAAAGGACTATCCGAGAAACTTAAAACAATAGGAAATAAATTCAACATTTCAACAACATTCAAAACAACGAACACATTGAGATCTATTCTATCTAAAACTATACCTAACAATGAACAAGAAAGAACAAAGAATTGCATTTATAAAATACCTTGTGAATGCGAACAATTTTATTTAGGTGAAACATCAAGACCATTAAACGTTAGAATAAGTAAACATCAATCTTAGGTATATTAAAAATAGAGAATTTCATAGATCTCAAATAGGTCAGCACGCATGGGATAATGAACATAGAGTTCAGTGGAGAGATTCAAGTATAGTCCTGAAAGAATCAGACAGTAAAACGAGAAAAATCAAAGAAGCGGCTCTAATTATGCTAAATGAAGCCAATTGTGTCGCAAATTCCTCGGTAGAATGCAGTAGGATGTGGTTACCCATACTGAAAGAGGAAGTCAATAGAAAGAAAATACCACCATATTAATTAAATTAATATGGTTATACTTATTTTAGGTAACACTGATGATGCTCTTGTTACAGAGCGAAAACGTTTTGTTTATATGTTTGTAGCCCTTTAGGGCTTTTTAAACTAATATAGCTTTTACCAGAGGAAAATTTTTTATTAAATTTGAATTTAGAAAAACGAAAACTGGTACGGCCATTTATCTTCCCGAGATAAATCCATTTCATCAACTTCATCAATATCGAATTTCTAATACCGGTCATAGGCGTCTGTTTTGGGTAGGGCAACGGTTATTTTATCTCATATTTTTAAGCATTTTTCTCTGAACGATTCATTTATTATTATGGTACGTTAGTATATTTTCAATTAAAATTATACGATATCGTATGATATCAAAAATAATAACTATAATGTCGATAAACTTAATTAACTCAGCAATATAATAATTGTATTTCTCGATCAACCTCGGTAATTGGTTGTGAATTAATGTATTTTATTGCCCATCTGGAATTCTTATAGAAATTTTATCAAAACAGCATTAATCATTAACAAAGCATACCAACCCAAGTAGGAGGAATGGATAAGGGAACGATCAGGGTGCGACGCTTCTTCTTCATCTTAAAAGAGCGTAATTTCTTTATTATCTTTACTGCTCTTGACGACATACCTATCATCTCTGCTTTTAATTAAACAAGTGTGTTCGACTAAGTGATACTGTGTCATTTATTCTCAGACAGTTTTATAGTATAGCCGAGAATGAAATTTTCATGTTACTTGTGAATGACTAATTCATTGAATAAAAGATTAAATTCTTGCTTTAAATTGTTTTGCCACTCTTTGCGTCCAGGCCGGAATGTTATCGATGGGAATGTGAAAATAAAAGAGCTTAAAGATGTAAAAGCCGGGTTGCTGACACAATCGCAAGAGATTCAGTTATCGAAAGTTTAGCTGAGAAAATTTCCATAAAATATTTGTTCCTTCGAAAAATGAATAAAGTGTACTTAATTAAAAAAATCCACGAGGAAAATGGCAACTCAAATCCGTCAAAGAGGTTTTATCCTCTGGACATTCCAATGCGCATGGGGAAAGTCCTACGTTGTATGAAGTTAAATCTAGAAATATTTTAAACATCACATCTTTTCAACAACATTATGTAAACATTTAATATTTATAATCATTTTTTTCAGGAATTTTTTTTTCAGAACCTTTAATAAAAATGAACATAAAACTTTTTACATATTAATATCTAACTCTTAGAGAGTAAAAAAATATATATTTTTTCATTTATGCACGTACACTAATATTGTAGAGGGTGTAAAAGTCGAGGCCTCGAAAAATGATGGCGGACAGTTAATCTCAGGATTGGGATATCTGAAACAAAAAAGTCGTATTACATTTGAAAGAGTTTTTTACGTGACAGTTTACCACAATTTGACCAAAAAATAAAAAATAAATATTTTTTAACCATGAAAAAACTGAAGAAAAACGGGCGATTTTTTAACAAAAATTTTTCAAATTTCCGTAAAATCTTTTTTTTTGCAGAATTTTTCACTAATGGTGGTAAAGTATCACGTAAGGAATGTTCCGTTTTCAAATGCTGTACAATTTTTTTGTTTCAGATATCTCAATCCTGAGATTAACTGTCCGCCATCGGAACTAAATTTTTTTCGAGGCGTCGACTTTGGCGCCATCTACAATATTAGTGTGTATGCATAAATGAAAGAAGATATATTTTTTGTATTCTCTAAGAGTTGGATATTAATATGTAAAAAGTTTTATATTCATTTTCAAAAAGGGTTCTGAGAAAAAAATCTTGAAAAAATGCCTATTTTTGGTCTTTTAAAGTGTACTAGTACCTTACCTGAATTAAACACTGAAGTGATGTAGCCCTTTTTAGGGATTTTCTATACTTAACTATTACGGATCTTACCATAAAAAATTAGGGGAGTTGCATAAATATGGCTGACACGTTGAATGAAGAAGAAAGATTCGCTTTTCCTGAGGGAAAAGTTAAATCAGTGAAAATTATTCCATGGATCGCAGATAAAACAGTTGACCAAATGAGAATCTTGAAAAATAATGATGCAAGTAAATATCATACTCTTCACAGAAGTCCTCATAATAGCATAAGACAAGCTGAATATGCACTGAAAGGAACACATATGACTACGATTCATTTATTCAGCATAAAAAATTAAAATAGGTAAATAGACAGCCCCAGGCAGCAAGAAAAGTGCAGCAGGTGCATGGGGGACCGACTTGGCCCTACTTGACCTTCCTCCTTTGCGCATCATTAGAAACGGGAAGGCCAGAATGGGGTATTATAGACTGCGAGAAATCTAAACAATATACGGGTCAGATGAAATTAATGAAATGAAATTTACCGGATTAATGCCGATTTCTGACCATATGATACCCAGATATAGACCTTTACAAGTGTATATTTGCCCAAGAGAGATGAGGAAAAGGAAACACTCAGCCCAGACTGCAGGGTTATATCTGATATACAGACGTGTCTAAAACTACAGAATTGTCGAGTGCAGGTGGAGTAGTGTTGAAAATTTAAACATTTATATTCTACCAGGAGAATATACATCTATATTTTAGAAAGAAATTTTTGCAACTTTGCAGCGTACAAGAAAAGTTACGAAGGCTTTAGCCTTCAAAGCCACAAAATTGAGCGTCAGAAATGGTTTTGAAACATGAGAAACTTTATTCACTACGCAACAAAATTTCGCAATATTCACTACGCACTATTCAACAAAATAGAACTCGATGGAAAAGAGACTTAAATAATTGCCAGCTTATATTGAAACCAGGTTATCTTAAGGGAAGTGTAAGAAGGTTTATAATTTTGATCCTAGTGCTCAATATATGCTCCGAATGTATTTTCAATTGAGTCATAGAAAAGTGGTTGTCAGTAGTGATAAAATATACTCTATGAACCTTAATAAATCAGATATTAATAAAAACGGCCTTAGAAATGGTGACTGAAATTGTCGTTTAGAAACCATCTACACAAAATGGGTGAGGTGAATGAACCATGGTGCAAAACTGCAAAATGAAAAAAAGAATAGACATCCTGCGCCATTAATACGATATGAAGCAATAATTATTCACTGGTCAATTCATGATTAAATCAGAAGAGATCCTTAAACTACCAGGAAAGAAAATGTTTAATGAAAAAAAAAAAAGAATTTAATAAAAAAACAGAGTATGGTACCAAGGTCTTACGACCAAGTACCAGAGATTTACGAGACTCGCCTGATTTAAGAAGAAGAATAAATACAAATGCATTGTATTCCTGAGTACTTTTAGTTTCGTCGTTTAATGACGTAAACTTTATAAGGCTTGCTTTAGTATTTTTGTTTTTTATGCCCGGTTCACGTTATTCCAGTCCAGTAATCCAGCGAGTTATACATTCCAGTGTCCAGTGCTGGACTGGATGATATTGTTCGGACTATTCCAGTCATTTAAAAGCTATAAAAACGATTTCAGTAATTTAAAAGATCGGTAACACTTTAGTGACAATGCTTTCTAGAAAGAAGTTTAGAATTGTTTTAAAACTGTTCTAAGTGAAAAATAAGAGATGCAACTCAATAAAATTGGAATACATTTTTATTTTATTTTTATATTGCTTTTTACTCCTTTGAGTAACTGAGTAGCTAGGTCCATTTTCCGTTGGAATTTACCAGCTGAATAGACGGGGTCATGAACTGAAAGTTTTTGAATTCCCTCTTGTCTTCTTCGCTTCAGCATCGTGTTACCAGGAAAATGGACCAATAAGTTTTCAATTAAATATCATTTAGGAATATTTTTAATATTTTTCAATTTTCTTAATGTTTTTATTAGGTTAAAAACTTTGCCTCTCAGTTGCCAGATGACGCTAGTCATCTACTCCATAAACGCCAGTTGCAATGCTGGGACAAGCTCTCGGAGTTTTATCACTTCGAGCAGAGAACAGCAAACCTACGCCTCTCTGATGATGACTCCAATAAGAGTCGAAAATCGTGGATTCAGAGTGCTGGTTTGCGCTCCCTGTTCCAAGAGAAAAATAAGACATTTTTTTTTGCATTGCAACTGAATAAAAATGAAATACATTTTTATTTTGTTTTAAAACTGTTCAATTATTACTATTAGAAGAAGTACCTAACTTATGTAGAGAAAAATAACTAAAAAGAAAAAATATCAAATAATCAAGCACTGAATTGACAGTTCACACTATTCGACTGAAGTTGGAATGCGCGAGCTGGAATGAAAAATAGACCGCCATTCCAGTCAAGTCGACTAGATTGATCACTAGAATGGTAGGTACATTCCAGTGCAAGTTCATATTATTCCATTGCCATATCAACACTAGACTGGAATGATGGACTGCAGTAATGCGAACCCGGGATTACGTAACTCCAACGGTATTTCATTACTAGGGATTGCAATCCAGCAGCATTTTCATTCCAGCTTAATCTTTGCAAGATTGGCCTGAATCCAACTGGATCCAGTGCGTATCCAGCAAAATGTGGAATCACAATAAAAACACGATTTTAATGTTTTTTTGTCTGTATTCTAAATTTTTAAACATGAATTATTAAGTTTCTTGGATGTCAGACCTTAAGAAACATTGGCCTAACCTTCTTCGCACAGAACTGCACATATAACCTGCTGCGGAGAAAGCCCTTCCGACCTCTGTGCTGGTCGGTTTTAAGGTCATCAAATAGTCATAGACCATTGACATATGATCGCTTTTCACTCCTTTGGTCTCATAAACGGCCATTTCCTTTTCCAAAATCTTTTCGTAATCTTTTTGAGAACCAAATTTTTTTTGGTTATAAAAGTTTTCTTTTTCTGGTTTCAATTCAATCTCAATTTCTTGTTCCAAAGTAAAATTCACAGGCTCCGGATTAGTTGGCCCATCTTCTTCCATTATCTCTTACACTGGTTCCACAGTTACTTATATATTTATACGAATCAACAAATTTTTCATCTCTTGTCGCATTGCATTCTTTTTCGGCATGGAGAAATAACCAGGATTGTTTAGTCTTTCGTCATAATTTTTTGATTTTGTAAGTACACTAATGTACCTGTAATTTCAGAGAGATACTGTTCCGCGATTATGTTACTTAGTGCTTCCAATAGATTGGCATTAAGGCTCGAGTCCTGGCTATTTAGTTTGTCTAAGGCCAATGTCATGGTTGTGTCGGCCGTTATCAAAGTGGACTCTCTTATGGAAAGAGCTTCTGCAGCCAGTTTTACCGGTTAGATAGTGGCCATCAACTCATTGATTATTGACTACTCGCCAGCAGAGAATTTTATCGCAGAATCAATGTCTATCAATGCTTTATCGATGCAAACTTTTAGGTTGTAGAAACTTTCCGGCATACTGAGCTACTCCTAGCGCGATAGAATGGCAAGTTGCCGACTCACGGCGTTGAATAAAGAGGTAGACCGGCGCATCTGTAAAAATATTAGTACATTTGGACGTTGAGAGGTGACTCAAATTTTTTTGCAGAAATTGCTTGAAAATAAATCAAATAATAATATTTGAGTTATCCTCCCTCTCAAAAAGTTCCGGAACATTGTTTAAATAATCAAAATGTAAAAATATTAAGGAAAAATTCGATTTTCTTCTTCGTTTTTTGATTATAACTTTAAAAGTATTCATTTCCAAGAAAAGTTGTACTGATATAAAAGTTGTGTAATTAAATTTCCTACAATATACAATTGGTTAAAAATTTAAAAAATAGTCACCCTTGTTGCAAAATAGCAATAATTGCGAAAAAACCATACAAAAACAAGTATTCACATTTTACGTTTTTCAACCATTTATGCTAAACTTAGGACCTTCATATTTCACCCAGAAAAACTTTATGATACAGTAAAACAATACCGTAAATTTCATTAAGATCGGTTTATTAGATTTTGCAAAATAAATTTTGCAATCCAGCTTTCGCCAAAAAATTCATTTTTTCAAAATGTTACAGGACTGAAAATAAAGCAGATAGCAAGTTGGAATTTTTTTTGCATATAGAAGTGTACTGTACCTTCCATTTGCAATTTTGGAAGATTAAAATTGATTAACACTACGGCGTCAGGAATTTTTTTAAATAAACATTAATTATTGGTGCTACGCGCAGGACAGCGGATAGTTTGCTCTGATTGGGCATTACAATGACATTTGATAATGATTGATACATTTTAATTTTTATTACATTTCGATATAAATAAATAAATTTGTTTATTGCAAAATAAAAATACTTCCTTTATCCTTTTAAATAACACTTTTATTAGCAAAAACTTTCTTTGTTCATATATTTTAACTTAGAGAATAAAAGTTTATTATTTTTAAACATATGCAATTGTTTATTTTTGTGGAATTAAAATATTAAAATACAACAAAATATAGAGTCAGAAAATAATATATTAGATAAAGATTGGAAGAAATTTGGAGGAAATCAACTTGTGTGAATCGAACACCGCTGCAGCGCGCTGTCCTGCGCGTAGCACCAAAAATTAATGTTTATTTAAAAAATTTCCTGACCCCGTGGTAATTAATCTATTTTAATTTTGCAAATTGCAAATAAAAGATACAGTACACTTCTATAAGCAAAAAAAAATTCAACTTGCTATCTGTTTTATTTTAAGTCTTGTAACATTTTGAAAAAACAAATTTTTTTTTGCGAAAGCTGGATTGCAAAATTTATTTTGCAAAATCTATTAAACCGATCTTAATGAAATTTACAGTATTGTTTTACTGTATCATAAAGTTTTTCTAGGTGAAATATGAAGGTCCTAAGTGTAGCATAAATGGTTGAAAAACGTAAAAAGCAAATACTTGTTTTTGTATGGTTTTTTCGCAATTATTGCTATTTTGCAACTAGGTTGACTATTTTTTAAATTCTTAACCAATTCTATATTGTCGGAAATTTAATTACTCAACTTTTATGTCAGTACAACTTTTCTCGGAAATGAATACTTTTAAAGTTATAATCAAAAAACGAAGAAAAAAATCGAATTTTTTCTTCATTTTTTGACATTTTGATTATTTAAACAATGTTCCGGGCCTTTTTGAGAGGGAGGATAACTCAAATATTATTATTTGATTTATTTTCAAGCAATTTCTGCAAAAAAAATTGAGTCACCTCTCAACGTCCATCTCAAAACAGATGCGCCCTGGACTAAGGCTAATGAAGACATTCAGTAACTTATTTCGAATTAGACACGTTCGCGGATCCGCGCTGCTGGATTCAGCACGGTTTGCTGGATCCAGCATGTAAAAAAGCGCTGGATCCAGCTGTATTGCTGGATGCTGGATCCACCAATTGCAATCTCTATTCATTACTATCTGCTAAATATACATATCTTCTATCTTCTTCTATGTTTATAAATTAGTTATCACAATTATTATATCACCATTTTTATTTCCGTGATCTGTATTTTTTAATGTACATATTGTACTTCTAAAGTTTGATTTGTTTGAAGTTATAATCTTCAAGAAGTGTTAAAAATCACTAAAGTGGACATCACGACTATGTGAACATCAAAATTTTTCATATTCTTGATCACATAGCAAAATGACAATCACCAGTAGGAAAACTGCCTACTAGAAAATACATTAGAAATTGAAATTTAAGATGAGATAAATTAGCAAATTGAGCAAGGAATTAGACAGGGCGACACCGCCTCCCCTCAACTATTTATAGTCGAGGAAATGAAGCTGCAGAAATGGCAAAACCTCGCAATTTTTTCGTACAGCATCGATTTGTACAAAAATTTGGGATTAGGCTCATTTCACCTTCTAGTTCATTTTCTATATTGAGCCGTTGTACGCTTTTGGTTTTTTAATGGTGAAAACCACCCCTAATTGTAAAAAATTATAAAATAACATTTTAAACTTTAATATTGTCAACATTTGCTTCTTATTAGTTACATAATGATTGTTTGGTGCTTTAAGATATAATATCACAATATTTCAACCCTTAAAACCACCCTTGTTGGAGCTATATATGAAAAGTTTACTTATCCTAAAAGAATAATTTCGGCTTGCATCAATTTACATAAAAATTTGGGGTTAGGATCAACTTACTCTGTACTTCATATTCTATATCATGCTCAAGGGCATTGATTATTTTTAGAGGTGTAAACTACCCTTATTGTCAAAAATTATATAAAAACATTGTAAACTTTAATACAGGTAATATTTGGTTTTGACTGGTTAAATAATGATTGTTTTATGCTTTAGGATATAATATCATAATATTTCAACCCTTAAAAACCACCTTTAATAACATTGCAATTTTTATAAGTAGACAATTTAATAGATCTATACAGAAAAAAAGTAGAATTAAAGAATTACAAAAACATCTATTTACACAAAAATACGAATTTAAAAATATATAAAAATACACATACAAATAGTTTTTTAGTCATCCAGTATACGAACCGGCTCTGTGGTATTATATAGGTACATTGAAAATGCTCTATAAGGGGACTATTCGAATTTTTCGAAAAAAAATTAGTTTTATAAACATAGCTCCTTCATTTTTGGCGATAAAAAGATTTTTCAATAATAGTTTTGTAGGATTTTTGAAGAGAAATAAGACTGTGTAAATTAAATTCCGTAAGATCCCTTAATTTTTAAATGAGGTGGGTTTAAAGGGCTCGAATAAGGGGGTGTTTGCTCGTGAATAGATGTTTTAAACAGCTATATCTCGCTAACTGTTCACTGTAATGAAAATCTATGCATAAGAATATTTTAGATATTAAAAAAGGTACAATTTAGTAGTCTATAATTTTGTTCGTATCTCCAGTATTTTCGGAGATATTTTGAAGAAAATGATAAAAAATGCAAAATTGCAAAAAAAAAACATTTTTTCTTTAAACTTAAATTTTTTTAAAATTAGGCCTTTTAAATAGGTTAAACTTCTTGGGTGTATTGACAATATAAATATAAAAGGAATTACAGAAAGGCGAAGACCAATTTTTAGTTACAAGGGTAGTTAGGGGGTTGTTTTCACTGTTTTTTTCGTAGAGAAAAATAGGTACCGACTTTTTTTTTGATCATAAGTTGCTTAATTTTTATGCTAGAAACTTTTTATTATCATTTTAAAAGATCTTATTGTATGCTTGAAAAAACATCATGTAAGTTTTCCTGTGAAAATGCAAAGTTTTCCCGTTATTTGGCTTTGAATATTTCAAATTATGCACGAAAAAAGCTAACCTTTAACATGCCGTATCTTGGTTTGTATTGGTCTTAAAAATATTATAAAAAACAGTTTCGTTTGCGCTACTAAAAGATACAATTTTGATATCTACAGTTTTTTTGAATAAATTCATATTTTTCGAGTTATTCTCAAAAAACCCTCTAAAAAAGTCGATTTTTCCGTCGAAAAACTGTTACTTTCAACCACGAATAACTCGAAAAATATTAGTTTTACGAAGAAAATGTAAAAAAAAATTTTCTTAAAGTTACTTTTTACATCGACTTACATGGTTAAAATGTAATCAAAAATTCCCACCCCCGAGATGGGGTGGGAACTACCCCCAAGGTTTTAGCGTACAGCAGCATGATATAGAAAATGTTCCTTGGACTATTCCCTACCTTCTGTGAAAGTTTCAAGTAATCCATGCAGGACGAAAAAATTGCGAGCCCAAATGCTTCATTTTCTCGACTATTACTGCAGCTCTGGAATATGCATTTAAAAAACTGGATTGGACTAAACGGGGAATAAATATTAATGGTGAATATTTGAGCGACTTGCGCGTTGCAGATAACATTGTCATTATAGCCAAGAGTTTAAATGAAGCTCACAAAATGATGGAAGAACTAAAACAGGTAATAGAACAAATAGGCCTGAACATAAACTTACAAAAAACAAAATATATGGTGAATTTAGTTCCAAGTGATGTTATGAGAGTAGGTGGGCACGAAGTACATCAGGTTTTAGCTATATCTATTTAGGGCATGAAATTAGAATAGGAAAAGACAATCAAACTTGTGAGACTCAGCGTCGTATAGGCTTGGGATGTGCAGCATTTGGCAAGATGCGACAAATTCTAAACGGAACGCTACCGATTTGTTTAAAGAAAAAAGTTTACAACCAATGCATACTGCCGGTTAGTGATGAGCAAAGCAAGAACAAGACCAAGACCAGGCTAGTCTTGGTCTTGGTCTTGGTCTTGTTCTTGCAAGCTTGGTCTTGGTCTTGGTCTTGCAGCTAAAAGGCAGTCTTGGTCTTGGTCTTGCACTAGCCGGTCTTGTTCTTGGTCTTGGTCTTGCTGCAAGAGTCTTGCTGGTCTTGCTTTTTTGGTAGTAATAATTTAAACCAAACAATTTCGAATAAAATGTACATTGAAATAAATAAAGATGTGAAGAATGAAACTATATTTTTTGCTTTAAAATTTTAACAGAATGTAGAATGTAGTTTCAAACGGATACCAATTTTAACATTATACATTCACCTAATGACCTAATTATTTCCCTCTATATAAAGAGATTAGAGTATATTTTTATAATGGTAATGTTTATCAGTAGGAAAAACCTGCATTTACAACCCTTTTGCAATTGCCGGCCTTGGGTTGTGCCACGTTGTGTTTTGCATGCTATCGATACCTGCCGCCTGCCTTCAGACCACGTCTTGAGTCTGGATTATTATTTATTGCCCCTGTATTTTAATAAAATGTTAAAGAAAAAGAGCTTCTTAAAGGTGCCACAAATGGTCGGGGACCTTCAATTCGCGGATTTTACGAAAAGGGATAAACGGTTTATAGTTGTTAAGAGATAATGATCTGCTCCTTTCACTCGAACACTGTAGTATTTATCCTACAAGGGTCAAATTTAAGAACATAAATTAAATTTTTTTAAGAGAACACAAAAATCAAATATTTTTTACTCGATTTAATCATTATTTAATATAATGAACTTTTTTTATAAACTAACTAAAACATACTTTTTAGTAAATACGTACATATTTACCATACCTATTTATAGACCTAATACTATAGCATAATATAATAACTAAACCTAATGGGGAGTTATAAACGCTTAATTCTGTAATTTGTTATCTTGCAGTTCTTTAATTTTATTTAAACTACATTGCTCTCGTAACACGAGTTATTCGCACTTTTTATTTTCACATATTTTTGGATTGAATACCCATTATGACATTTAAAAAGTTGAAAATATTCGGATGTGAGTAGTAAAAACTAGAATTTAAAACACACTGAAATGATGCGCATGCATTTCAAGTGCGGCACATACTATTTGTACTACTGGCCCTTTCTGGGGAAAACCTAGATTCTTCCAAATAGTTTTCAACTATGAAATCAGTAATATACCCTATTCCACGAACATACGTCTGTTTTGGATGACTTCGACAACGAATATTTTACTGTGCAAAATAAGAAGAACGAAAGTAAATTGCAAATTACATTATTGTTTATTGGAATAATTATTAGCGCCATTTACTTTCGTACTTCTTATGTTGCACAGTAAAATATTCGTTGTCGAAGTAATCCAAAACAGGCGTATGTTCGTGGAATGGCCCATAGTTATTTTCCTAACAAGTGCAGAAAGTCATTCTTTTCCGCACGCGACTGCAGTTTGCCGAACGACGTGAAGCGGGAATTCGGCAAACAGTCGAGTGCGGAAAAGAGACTTTCTGCAAGAGTTAGGAACAATATTTTTTCTAAGAGTCTTTAAAAAATTACCAAATCTTAATCAATTAATTTAATTAATATGAAAATACATACACAGATTAATTCTTTGACAAGGTTGTCAAAACCAAACTTTCAATATAATTAGTTAGCATGACGACGATTTTGGTTTCCATGACGATGGTTCAAAACGACTGTTATTGTCTACCGATTTGACTTTCGAATATTATGTCAAAATAATTTTATTTCATCGAATTGTCGCGTTAATTTCATTAAAACAGGAACACAATAAGATATATTTGAAATAAATTAGTAAATAATATCTAAATATTAGTTTATTGCATGTATTATAATTACTTTAAGGCCATATTAACATATCTAAATTAACACGCGTGCGGAAAAGTAAAAACCGCGTGCGGAAAAGTAACACGCGTGCGGAAAAGTAACACGCGTGCGGAAAAGTGAAACTTTCTAAACTAAAATGCGTGCGCGAAAGTAGACATTTTTGCACGCTCGTAGAAAAAATTCTTTACGCGTTTGTCATCCGGGATTTTCACAAATAATTCAACTTCCAACTTTCGTTGATTGTAAAAGATTAATCCAAAAAATAATTTTAAAAATTTCTCAGTATCGGAATTTTTGTCATTATATTCAGAAACTGAACCTAAGCTTTGGATTTTGCGATACCAAGCTTGACACATTACAATCGACAACCAGTTATTTTTTATTCAGGCTACAATGCTTTCACAGCATTGTGAATCCCTTTTCAAAATCTATTATGATATTTTTTGTATTCACTTTAAATTTAACGACCTACATTTTTCCTCGATTATGCGAAAAGAATTGAAATAAGTGTCAGTATTTTTATTAGACAAAAAAGCGAAAACTACTGGTACATAAAAACCGTTTTTAATTGCATTTTTTTTTAATGGATTACCCTATATATAATTACATTTTTTTGTCTTACAAGTAATTTCAATTGTCCTTGAACTGTCGCCGTTTGAAAACTTGCCTTCTGGACACTTTGAAGGTTGAGAAAATGCAAACCGTTTGACTTAATCAAAACGACTTAAAAATATAACCAAAATATTATGTATTTTAAAAATTCGATATTGTTTAAGGTTTCTTACAATGTCAGTATATATTATTGAACTAAAAAAATAAAGTTAAATAATAAAAACCAATTTTTCTCAAAAAAGTGCAAGAGTCTTGCAGGTTGGTCTTGGTCTTGCGTGGTCTTGCAAGGTTCGGTCTTGGTCTTGGTCTTGCTGCAAGACCAAGACCACAATTGCACAAGCCAAATGGAGAGGGGCTGAACATGTAGCACGTTTAAATAATAATAGGTGGTCCAAAAGACTCATAGAGTGGATACCTAGAGAAGATAAAAGACACCGAGGTTGACCACCAAAAAGATGGATGGATGACGTGAGAAAAACAGTGGGAAATTTGATACAGAAGGCAAAAGATACAGAACAATGGAAGAATATGGAGGAGACCTATATCTAACAGTGGATGCAAGAGGTTGCGGAATGATGATGATGAAATTACTAAAAATGTCGGATTTATAAAAATTAACTAAGTATAACATTATTTACGGAAACAATACTGTTCAAAAAAAAGTTTCAAATAATATTGTGATCGAGAATATGAACTCAGTTTCCATGGAGGATAATAAACTGCTTTCGTGTTTCAGTTAAGAATCCCTCGAATAATAAATTTACAGAATTCATCCGAAAGATTACATTATTAAGTAAATCCGATTATAAAGCCCATCGCCAAGTCGCCGGTAATATTTTACTCTACACGAATTTCCACCTTCAAAAATTATTCATGGATTAGCCTCTTTGTATGCTCCGGCAGTCCCACTAACTCATAAAAACTCTAAATAACCCCATTACGCCGCACTATGGTACCATAAATAACATTGTCGTTTAAATCATCATTAAATTTGAACACATATCGAAACAGAGCAAAACTTAACCATCTCTCCTTGCCATATTTTTATATTTTCGTGCAATCCTTGTTTAAGATATATATAATACAACGAGAAATAAATGAGAATAAAAAAATATTGCGGAATGGGTAGATAAATTTTTACAGTAATCCGAAGAGGATGTAGCCAAAGCCGTTAATGGTTATTTAGGACGGACACGGTGTCGCATCAAGTTAAAATAGCTTTTTGATCTTTAGCAAGGATCAGTTTTTAAGGTCGGAAAATACGATGAAAGGCGCATGATATTTTTAACAGCAACAACTGAAATAAACCAATATACGGGGCAAGACATTCCGTCAGATACACAATATAAGAATGGCATCGATATTTAAATTGAGCTTTAATGGAAATAAAGTGACGTAAAATAATGTCCCCTTCTTTCGATAAATGCTCTTGCGATGCCGATGGTTGTCATGAAACATCAGACTGGATTTAAAATCTTTATTGTTTTATAATTTAGTCTGATTTGTAATTGGTTTTCTTTCGTTTTTATTTCCTATTTTTTTCTATTTTTTCTCTCTTTTATTGTATTCTTTTATTTACTTGAAATATTCATACGCTTTATATTATAGCACAGGGAAGTTAACAAATTTTTAAAGAACACTAGGTGAATACTTAATACATATCATAGCACTTCAATAAATTAGGTGGATAGGTAGTGGCAGCCTGGAAACCAAACATATTTTTGTAAGAGAATTCATACTAAATAAGAATGTTAAATAAACGATCATAGGTGTAGCTATCGACCCAATAATCAGGACATAATCTACCCAAAAAGTATCGGAGAGCATAGTCTGCATACGGTCAGCAACGAAAATGGTTTACACTAAATTGAATTCGCAGCATCGTTGGGAATGGTAGTTTCTTTCCTGGAAGCAGTCTATTATGAACCAATCGTACTGCAGCTACTTGGCTTGTTGTAAATCTTCCATTTTTTTATTAAACCCATTCTGGGAATGGTAGTAGTACAGGGCCTATTTTATCAATAGACCCTTGAGGCACCTACCTCGGGCCCGCATTTTAATGGGGCCCGGAAAGTAAATTTTTTGGGTGGGTTGTGATTGCGCGCAGCGGTCAAATACCTCCTGGGGTACTGAAATTTACCTTTAAGATGGTTGCTGTGATTGCGCGCAACGGAAGGATTAAGGCAGGTAAACAAAACGGTATATTGTGATTGCGCGCAGCGGTCAAATACCTCCTGGGGTACTCTACACTCTAATACCCGAAAGTTAGGTTTGGATTACATTTCTGAATCTGCAAGATTTCCTCCAGAGATGTGGGCTTCATGTAGCCCAAGTCGAGAACGGACTACCAACGCCTGTGAATCTTTTCATAGCCATTTTAACAAAAGATTTTATTCTCCGCATCCTAATATTGTTGTATTTTTAAATGAATTAAAAAATGTTTAAGTAGGATCTTATGTGCAATTAAATAGCTTACATTTACAAAAAAAAATTAAAAATATTAATTATGAAAGAACATTAAAATATGTAACAAATTTGATATAGAAATTTAAAAATAAAGAAATATCCAGAATAGAATTTGTTAAAACTATATGTTATAAGGCATGTTCAAATTAAATGTCTATATATGTACATTATTTAATACAATAAATATTAATTATAAAAGAAACACTATTAGTTTTTTTTATCACAACTATTTCGATGTAGTATTCACTTGTTATTATCTTAATTTTTTAAAATTAGCAAAATTTTCGTTCAAAGCGAATAAGAAGTAAATAAAACTGCCGTTTACTATAATTTACGACTTTGCGCGCAATCACAGCATACCTTTTTAAAGACGTGCGCGCAATTGCACCATTGGCTTAGACACCCTGTTGAGAACCCTGACCGCTGCGCGCAATTGCAGTCTGCCCAATTTTTTATTGCAATAAAAACATTTTTTTCAAGATTCTTTCATTTTACAAAGAGGAAATGATAAATGATGACTCCATTATTGATTTTCAAGCGACTTCACTTGTCACATTTACATCTCCGTCATCTCCTAACGACAATGTCAATAACTCTTTTCCTAGCGATACAGGGGATTGACCAAAACTTTTAAATCTGGAATTTCAATAATATTTTATAAATAATCGGCCGACTCAATATATTGATAAAATTAGTGATTGAGTTACACAACTGGAGAATAACAAAAGGAGACATTTGCAAAGTGCGATTTTTTATAAAATCAAAGCTAATGGGGAAAAATTCTTTGCGAGTGGTTAGAGTACAGTCCTAAATGTAGCAGTGTTTTTTGTTACGTTTGTAAACTGATTTCCATGAAAATGTTTGTTCTTCTAACTTTAGATGGGTATAAAATGACTGGAAAAATATCAATTTGAGAGTTATTCAATATGAGCGATCTACTGAACATATTATATCTATTGTTACTTTAGTCAAGAGAAGTAGTACTTACAGCAGGACAAATTGAAACATTAATAGAAAACAGTTATTAGAAGAAAAGAAACATTGGATAAACATTATTTAACAAATAATAGCAACCATTAAATTATTGTCCAAGAATTGTTTTCTGATTCAAGAACCAAATTATTTACAAAAAAAGGAAATGACATATATACAGTCTGTCGCATTTAAGATAAATACAGCCCTGTATTTTGTCTATCAAAACAAATACATATTTGAAGTTTTGCACAGTCATACAGGTTGAATGTTCACATTTTTTAAGATACTCAGCTAAAATTTAAATTTTAAACGCAGCCTACTGCTAGTACTGCTACTCCACAAACAGGATAAATTTTCTATATTTTGCTTTGAGTTAGAGATATCGGAAAAAATTATTTGAAAAAGTTGTTCCAAATATTATTCTAACCCCACATACCAAATTTCATGATAAAATTCGCACTTTTAGTTTTTTCAATATTTGTAGTCAGTGTCCTTAAACTTAAAATTGGCTGGCCTAAGATGCATCTCGGGACAGCTAAGATGAATCTTAGGGTTCTGACTACAAATACTAAAAGAAACTAAAAGTGCGAATTTGTTATGCAATTTGGTATGTAGAATTAGAAAAAGATTTGGAAGTACTTTTTCAAATAACTTTTTCCGACATCTCTATCGCGAAAATAGAGAAAATTTACCCTCTTTGTGGATTTGCAGTAGGCCGCGATTAAAATTTAAATTTCAGCTGAGTAGGTATCTTAAAAAATGTGAATTTTCAACCTGTATGACTGTGCAAATCTGTATTTATTTTGATAGCCGAAATTAGAACTGTCTTCATCTTAAATGCGATACACTGTATTTAAACAATGTTTAGTTATTTAAATATAAATTTTATTTATTGTTAATAAAAATTTAAATTTCTGGTTCAACTATATTAAATCATATTTAGGGGCCCGAAAATTGTGCAGTGCCTCGGGCCTGATTTGAAGTAAAATAGGCTCCGAGTAGTAAATCTTTGTTTTACCCACAAAAACAATAAAGCCACGTGGCAATCACCAGACGGTCAGACAAAAAACAAAATTGAGCATGTGCTTATTGATAGTCGACATTTCTCCGATGTATTGGACGTCAGAGCATATAGAGGTGCTAATAATAGTTATTTATGTACCAAGTCAGTAAAGTGACTCTTTATCGAACGAGTCTGATATTATGAGCCGAGCGAGCGTAGCGAGCAAGGCGAATAACAGACGAGTTCGATCAAGAGTCTTTACTGACGTGGTGCATACAAAATTTTATCGCCAATCATAAAAAACATTAACACTTACTTAACACTTACTTAATTACATCCTTCTAATGAAAAAAGAGTGTATGTACTTTGTACGCACAGAAGTTATACTTCTATTATCATGATTTCAACGAAATAAATATATTTTAAACAGTTTTATCGTATTTATATTTAAATAATATACTAATATTAACACTTAAAGTAAAATACCAAAAATAAAAAATACCGTTAATAGTTACGTCATTGTTTATGAAGTGTAGCGTGTAGCCTGCCGCAGCGAAGTTGATTTGCCGTGATGAATAGTAGAAAATCTAAATAAATACATATATTTGCTAACAAATTATCAGTACCTACATATCTATGACCGTCCTATATATAATAGAATTAACAAAAACACCATTTCATACTATATTCGCATTAATACGAAACTTAAAAGATTTAAGAATTCTTTTACTTTTACACAAAATAAAAATTTCGTATGACAGTAATGACAGAAGGCTCTTGCTTGCATGACGGCCGATTTCGATGTTTAATCGATAGTTGTTAGGTATCAATACTGAACACCTAATTACTAAATCTGTAAAGTTTTGATTTATGTTTTATAAATATAATTGCAAAATACTACAGAATTTCATTTTCTGACATAAATTTAATTAATAATAACGTAAATTTTGTACAATATTTTTAATAATTTAAGTAAATAAATTTTGAGGTCACTCAAATAAATAATCGATTACTGCCATCGACCACTTACATTCAATCTCAGTTAATTTGATTAATCGAGGCAGGTAAAGTAAAATTCTTCTTTCAGTACAATAAAGTGTTACGTTACTTCAGCAAATGAGAGCAAATGAGTACAATAATGAATGACTTTAGTGACGGTTGGCCATAAAAACTATTACCGCTACCTTGTAAGCGCAAAAGTTAGTGTACCTATATCCAACGCTAAAAAAGGCCACAGCCCAAACTCTACGAAATATATTACTAAGTTGCTAAAATTTGAAACCGCTAGATATCTTCTTCTTCTTGATGTGCCTATCTATGACGAATATTGGCGATCATCGTGGCAATATTTATCTTATCTACAGCAGAGCAGAAAAGCTGCACAGATGTTGTGTTGAAGCAGGGGTTCTGAGGTTCTTTAACTAGGATGTTCTTCTTCTTCCTGAACCTAGCTTTCCGAATAGTTTTCCTTGCAGTATGGCTTGTAGGGGGCATATCTGGATTCATTCCGCATAACGTGTCCGAAGTATTATAACTTTCGAGATTTGATAGTGGACAGTACTTCTATATTCTTTTGACTACCTCGTCCTGTGTGATTCAGTCGGTTCACGGGATCTTTTGAGGTCAGAAGAAACAATTGATTGGTTCGGGGAAGAATGTAGATTTATCAAGCAATAACAAAATGAGTAATATCATGTAAAGATAGTAATGATTCTGTAATTAGAGACAAGGACCAGATAATTAACAAATGGGAAAATCGTTTTGAAAAAATGCTGAATGGCAATCATGAAAATGGTATGGAGACCACTTGGCCATGAATAGTAAATTAGAGAAGGCATTTTAAAACTGAAAAATAACAAAGCCCCCGGTTCGGATAATCTCCCTGCGTTTAATACCAACCCTACGTTTTCTTTTTCTATTTTTCTTAGTTACATACTAATAGGATAATTCAGAGAGTGTGCTATCTGACTCCGAAGCACAATGGCGGCTCAGTTAAACTAGAAATTGAAAAATGTCTACAATTAGAATAATTGAAATGAAAATAATGAACAATATTTTAAATCCAAGACTTCTCGTTAAGAAACTGCTTTCTGGCTGCATCTTGTATCTCCGGCTTTTACAATATATCAGCTCAAGAGAAGACGAATATAGAAGAAAGCATATAAAGGACAATTTGGCCACGTATTTATCTTCTTTTCGTCTAGGAAACGGACCGACACACAGTTTCAGGTACTCAAATCTGAGTAAAGATGAAGAAGATAAAGGCAGCTTTTGTTTTTATTTGATTCAGAGTTGGACCATCATCTCCATATAGCTATTTCAGCATCTATGCATCCTCAGTAAACCTATGCAGTCACAACTCTGAAACAAATATCAACAATCCTGCCTATTTAAGGGAAAACATCGCGATGCAATGTTTCAACCTTTTGAGACGCAAAACAGCGACATCTCTCATAATACGAGGAAGACGAAAAACCCTAGATAAAGTTTGCTACTTTTATACAATTAGAGTAATTGAAATAAAAATAATAAACAATATTTTAAATCCAATATTTTTCGTTAAGAAACTGCTTTCTGGCTGCATCCTGTATCTCCGGCTTTTACAATATATAAGCACAAGAGACGACGAATATACAAGAAAGCAAATAAAGGACACTTTGGCCACGTATTTACCTTCTTTTTTTAGGAGATACAGGATGTAGCCAGAAAGCAGTTTCTTAACGAAAAGTCTTTAATTTAAAATATTGTTTATTATTTTTATTTTAATTATTCTAATTGTATAAAAGTAGCAAACTTTGTATCTAGGGCTTTTCGTCTTATTATCAAGATCATACAAAAATGCATCATGTTTTATCTAGTATACCTTTTACCCTTTTACTCTAAAAACTTTTGATGGGTGCATAGTGTGATTTTATATAAACTTATTTAGTTTGTGTTCCGTGTGTCTGTACTTATCTTATACCTATTATATCAATGGTCTGGATGTATTTTGACAAAAGAGGTGTCTTACTTGTTAATCAGTATGGCTACTGGCCAATCTATTATTTACACATCCTGCAAAGCATACAGTCGAAAAAATGAAAGAATACCCATGAACGAACATATAAAACACGCTGTATTTTCCTGTCACTGTGTCACAAAGAAAATTGCCCAGTGCAAGTACATGCAACAATAATTATTACATGTACTTGCGCTGGCCAATTTTTTGTGTGACACATTGACAGGAAAATACAGCGTGTTTTATATGTTCGTTCATGCGTATTCTTTCATTTTTCCTACTGTAGTTATATTTAATATTGTAAACAAAATATTTAGTTAAAGATTAATGTTCTACTAAAATTTGAACGTACACCCAACATTTCGTTTTGTTACAATTCCTTAAATTGTTTTTATAAAATAAAATAATGTTTAAGCGTTCCCAAGTGAACATTCGGGCCTGTAACGTAAAGTTCGCCCTAACTTCTGTCGACGACTTCGCCAATTAGTTAATTATATTTTACTTTCAAGACGGTGGATTAAAAACAGGTTCAATTAACTAAAGTACCAGATTATAAATTCAATATCTGCAGTTGCAGAATCGATTAGCCTAATTCATAATCAATCTAAACATTCCAATTATGTTTTGGCAAAGATCAAAGAGGGTTAATATTCCAATCAATGCTGCCAATTAACTTGTGCTAGCTGTGGTTACAAAATTCATAAAAAAAAAACTAATTGAAAACCTTTGAAATTAATTTTTCCTCATCGGAGATAAACCTACCCTCTCCTAAAATAACGACTTTCTGATAGGAGTATTTTTTCAGGGTTAATTTAAAAAGCGGAACCATTTATACTAAGCTAATTTCTTTAAAAAAATCTTTACCGCATTTGGTTTGTTTATGTATACGTATTAATGAAAAATATTCTCACGTTTTTCTCCAAATTATCTGGAATTTCCTCTTCAGTATACATAGTATATTGTACAACATGTGAGAAAAAAGACATATTTCTCAAGAGCGCAGAAGTTTGTTGGCACGAGCCGAGGCACGAGGCGAGTGCCGCGAATCAAACGAGGGAGAAATAATGTCATTTTCGCAAGTGTTGTACACTGTACTTTTTCTATGGATGCGTTGTTGTAAAGAGTTCAAACTTCATAATTAAATAATTTAGCTGCTTTTGGGTATATTATATGCCTAAATTGAAAAAAAATACATAATATACATATGTAGGTATTTAATATTCTTAATAATTATACTTTATTTATTTAAAATTGTAAACAGTTATATTTGAACAGTTTTGAAAGGTAATTCCTGGTAAGTTTTGCTTCAACATATTTTGTTTGACTTGACAATCGTATATTGTAAAACAAGAGAGAAATATGTAATTTTCTCACGTGTTGTACACTGTACTTTTTCTATGGATGCGTTTTTGTCAATAGTTCAAACTTCAAAATTAAATAATTTAGGTGCTTTTAGGTATATTATATCATCATCCAGCCTCAAATGTCCTCTGCTGAACACTGCTGAACATAGGCCTCCTCCTGCTTAAGTCGTCAGTCCATCTTGTAGGCGGTCGACCGACGCTTCTCTTGTCTTCTCTTGGCCTCCATTTTAATAACCTCTTTGTCCATCGCCCATCTGTCATTCTGGCTATGTGTCCTGTCCATCTCCACTTTAACCTGGCTATCCTTTCGATGAAGTCAGTCACCTTTGGTCTTCTCCCGATTTCTTCGTTTTTGATTTTGTCTCGCAGAGTTATTCCTAACATTGACCGCTCCATTCTTCTCTGCGTGACTCTTAGTTTGATAGCCGAGGCTTTAGTTAAGGTAAGTGTTTCTAATCCGTACGTCAAGACTGGGAGGACGCACTGATCAAATACCTTTCTCTTTAGGCATGTGGGAAACTCACTTAAAAGTTTCTCTGTTTTCCAAATGCTGCCTACCAGAGACCGATTCTTCTCTTCAGTTCATGAGTCTGGTTATCCCTGACAATCGTAATTTCATGTCTGAGGTATTTATATCTATCTACGAGATCTATTTCTTTCCCACCAATACTGATGTTCTGGTTGGGTACCAAATTTGTCATTATTTTTGTTCTCGAGATGTTTATATTTAAACCTACATTTTCTGTAGCCACAACGAGTTCCTGTACCATCTCTCTTGCCATACCTAGATCCTAGATTCTAGGTATATTATATGTCTAAATTTAAATAAAATACATATACACATATGTAGGTATTTAATATTCTTAATATTTATATATTCACAGTTATATTTGAACAGTTTTAAAAGGTACCTAACTCTAAGTAGGTTTTGCTTTAACACATTTTGTTTGACAAAAATAATTGTGTTTGTATTGTGCGCATGTTACCATGGAAACGGCGATCATGTATATGGAAAAACGGCAAAGACCTTTCTCACTGAAATGGACAACTTTCCTCACGGCGTGAGAAATATTTCGTTTTGAATTTATGTAATTAGTGAAAGAAGTGGCACATTGTATAGCATCAACAGAAAAAAATAATTGTGTTTGTGTTGTGCATGTTACCATGAAAAGCGCGATCATATTTATGGAAATCGGCGGAGAACCCGTAAGAAAAATTATTTCTCATTGCAATGGCCGACTTTTCTCAATGCGTGAGAAATATTTCGTTTTGAATGTATGCAAGTAGTGAGAGAAGTTGCACATTGTATCATAGGCGTAACCAAGGGGGTTTGTGGGTTGTAACTTTCCCCATTTGGTTGTACTTTGAGATCTATACGCTTAACACCATTACTATTACATACCCCCAGAGACGATCCAGTAGTTCTAACCCCCCCCCCCCCGTTTGGATCATCCTGGTTACACCTCTGCATTATATAGCATCCATAGAAAAAGTATTATTTCAACTATGTAGAGAAGTAAATTGCAATATTTATGCATATTTCATTGATTACCATAAAGCGTTCAATATAGTAAAGTAAGACAAGCTGATGGAGATATTACCCAATATTGGAATAAATACCTGTGATCTAAGAATTATTAGGAATCTGTACTGGAATCAAGCATCGTCTATCCAGACAGGGGCAAGAGAATCCGACAATATAAAAATCAAACTTGGGGTCCGACAGGAATGTATACTATCACCACTGCTGTTCAACATCTACTCTGAGGAAATCTTTCAAGAAGCAGTGGATGTTAAAAGCCGAAATCCGAATTAACGGACAATGTATCAATAACATAAGATACGCAGACGATACGGTGATACTCGCTGACAGTTCTAAAGCCCTCCAGAAATTAATTAATAAATGGCAATTCAAATAAATAGAAAATGTATGATAATATGTAAGCAGGAACAGCTATTTGGACAAATCAGTATGAACGGTCAACAAATAGAAAGAGTAAAAATATACACCTACCTTGGTACGAACGTCACTGAAAATAGGGGCCATTCTCTAGAAATCAAATGTAGAATAGAGAAAGCAAGATCTGCATTTCAAAAAATGGCTAAACTATTCAAATGTCGTGATTTATTAATCCCTATAGAAATCAGGTTACTACGATATCTCTCCTGTACTGTTGAAGATCCTGTAATCCTGAAGATATCTTATACCGATAACGTTACTAACCAGGGTGTTTTGTTGAGAATGTAAAAAGAGAAAGGGCTGATAACCACAATAAAACAGCCAAAATCGAATACCTCGGTCACATCATGAGGAACAACGAGATATATGGACTGCTGCAACTAATCTTACAGGGAAAAGTAGAAAGAAAGCGGGGACCAGGACGGCGAAGGATTTTTTGGCTGAAAAATCTACGTACGTCGTTCAACACAACAACCAAAAATATTTTCAGGGCAGCAGTGTGCAAAGTACAGATTGCCATGATGGTCGCCAACATCCGAAACGGATAGACACTACAAGAAGCTTTAGAATTTCTGTTGGTTTAATAGTTTACAGAGCGTTTGTCATTCGGTGTTTCCTAGCAAATATTTTTTTGCACACCTATAATTATTGGTATAAGGATCCGAAACATGGAGAATAAAGGAACACCAAAAAAGAAAAATCTCCATCCAATCCTCCATCCTATCCACAAAAGCCATTTTCAACAAGGTTGAAAGAAGCAGCAACAAGCTAAGTAGGGCTGAATATTAATGAAGAGAAGACGAAATATATTTGTATAAATAGAACGACACGAAGAGATAGGATTGGACAAAATGTGACGGTCAACACCTTCAATTTCGAAAGAGTACAACGTTTTAAGTATCTGGGGGCCGTAATCACAGCTGACAACGATATTACTGAAGAAATAAAAGACAGAATCCGATCGGCAAATCGCTGTCTATTTGCACTGGATAAGCTTATAAAATCAAAAAATCTTGCAAGAAGTTCCAAGATCAAAATCTATAAATCCATCGTCATCCAGTACTAACATATGGTTGCGAAACGTGGACCATGACCAAATCAAACCAAGAAAAGATCAGACGTTTTGAACGAAAATAATTAGAAAAATTTTCGGACCTCACCACGATATTAAAACAAAGCAGTTTAGGATCAGAATAAGCTTTGAATTAAAAGAACTCTACAATGACACCGATATTGTCCAAGAAATTAAATCACAGAGACTAAGATGGACAGGCCACGTGCACAGACTTCATAACGAGATACTTGTAAGACTGATATGGGATGAGATTCCTACAGGCAAGAGACCACTCGGACGTCCCAGAATGCGATGGAGAGATAACATCCAAACATATCTCCGAAAAATTAACATCCCATTATACCCTAGGCTGATGGAAGACCGAACAAATTGGAAGAAAGTTGTACAGTCAGCCAGGACCCACCCAGGGTTGTAGCGCTACGTGATGATGATGAAAAAAGAAAAATAGAAGTTACTGAGATGGACTTCATAAAAAGAGCAAGTAGAACATCGAGATTGGACCGGGTTAGAAATTAGGAAGTAAAGCGAAGAATGAATTTACAGGGAACGGTCGTAGAATGCATTGAGATGAAACAATTAACGTGGTATGGACATGGTCACAGAATGGAGGAGGAGAGACTGCCAAAG
This sequence comes from Diabrotica virgifera virgifera, assembly GCF_917563875.1. NCBI lineage: Eukaryota > Metazoa > Arthropoda > Insecta > Coleoptera > Chrysomelidae > Diabrotica > Diabrotica virgifera. The sequence goes on from NC_065448.1 coordinate 166,092,267, forward strand.
AAAATTATGAAATGAATACCTACAGACAACAGGAAAAAAAGAAGGTCAAGAACGACGCGGATACAAGGAGTTAGACGATCAATGAGTGTACGAGGATTAGAAGATGAAAACTGCAATGATAGAAGATATTGGAAATAATGCATTGGACAAGGTCGGAGGACGTTTTGAATCAGAATTTATATATACAGTGGGTGATCATATTATTAAAGCCACCTCAGAAAATTTTACTTTTGTTTAATAATGGTATGTAAGTTTTTTCTTTATACGGTCCACGTTGCCTTTGAAACTTTAGAAATGGATGCTTTGTTTATGTTGGAGTGATTAGTATTCAATATTAAAGTTTTTATTTCTGCTATTTTCGTTAGTGAGATGTCTTTGGATTTCCCATGATGTTCTGGTACCACTAGTGTAACGAACGCGCAATTTTTACTAAATTCACAAAAAATAGTATAGGCCTGTCAGAATATCACTAGAGAGCAATGGAAACTCGCAAAGTTTATTATAACTCTAAACACCAAGAATACAAAATAATAGGCACACGAGTTGCAAGCTAGGCTGGGCAGCATTGACAGACAATGGCAACTAAGTCACGCATTGCCACACACGCGTGTTGCCACTATTGTCAGACTATTTATTGCACTTTCATAAAGTGTAACAAGACAGCCAAATGGAAACAAATCCATTAATATATGATACAACTCAATTATATACCCTTCCTCTAAAACATTGAATTTTACTAGGTGGCTCTAATAATATGATCACCCACTGTAAACATATAATAATACTCGGCTTTATTAAGTTACAGTTCTCCGCCTGTGTTAATCGCCTTCATAAGAGGATCTGAGGATCTAGTCTGCCTACCACTGTTCCTATAGGATGATTCTCATTTTACCGTTGAACATGACCACAGAATATTGCCGGAATATATTCACGTACAGTGAATATCGCCTTTTCGAAGTTTAATGAACAATAACCTTAATCTTAAAGTGTTCTTGCGAATTATCTATTCCAGAATACGAACAAAATTAGAATAAAGTATAGTTCGGCTTGTTCGGCTTAACTTGCGGTTTTGGAACGCAAAACCCCTCTTTGCTTCAAAAATGCCTGGATCGATAAAAATATGTTAACGCCCGCTTTATCGATTTTAATAAAGAGTTCGACATATCAAAGATTACATCTTTCAGTATTACTTGACACTAAGGACAACCAGATTATTACAAATCTGTGTTGGAACCAAACAGTCCGCATAAAATATGAACATACGGTAGCTTATTTCTAATGGCGTTATAGTAGGGGAGGAGTTACTCGAGAGTTATGGAAACCTATTGGGTTGTGAAGAGTAGGTACTAAAACCAAAAAAAAGTTAAGTTAAGTTTTCCATAAAGTGGGGTACTTTCCATTTTTTAATTTAATTTTCCTTTTCCAACAATCGTTTTTTTTTCGATTATGGCGCCATCTATCCATAATTCGAAAAAACGTCTCGAATAAAAGTTACTTATTTTTACGTAAGGGATCCAAATCTGCAATAAAATAGGAGGCTCCTATTAAGGATTTTAAAGTAACCCCCCACCCACTTCCGTGGGGGGTCGTGTTTGGTGTCATTTGATATATTTTTCAAAAATATTGAATACGTGTATTTTCAGTTTCTTGATAAGACTAGAATAGTTACGATAAGGCTAGAAACAAAGTTGGATTTCTACCGAGAACAAGCTGGCTTGTCAAGCTGATCACCTACAAACAGTAAAAACCTTAATATAAAAATCGATAGAATATAACATATCACTGGTACTTATCTTCGTAGAACTTCACAAAGCCTTCGACGGCAAGGTGGAATTAGACAGTATTATAACTGCTCTGAACAATAGTAGAATAGACTACCGGTTTACAAAATTAGTACAAACATTGTACCAAAACGCCACAATGCGTGTAAAACTACAGGATACCACCAGAGAAATTCATATCAAGCGAGGTGTGAGACAGGGCGACACCCTCTTACCTGAATTATTTACAACGGTCTTCGAATACACCTTTAAAATGGTAAAGTGGCAAAATAGGGGAATAAAATTAGATGGGAAAATGCTCAATCATCTGCATTTTGCCGACGATATAGTACTCAGAATGTTTCCAAGAGATGAGGCTTTCCGTTGCTTCATCGAATAGAGAAGTTCTTGGTCAGTTTAAACTCGACGTAGTAACTTCAGTGATGATTTTATGACCAATTATAAATACTGCCTTTTTTTCTTCTTCTTCGTCTAGCCATTCACGTCCACATCTGAACATAAGCCTCTTCAAGTCTTTCTTTCCATTGTTTTTTGTTGTACGCTACTTGTAGCCAATTTTTCCCGGCAGTCCGTTTCAGATCATCTGTCCATCTCATAGGAGGTCTGCCTCTGGGCCTTTTGTGTTGGTTTGGTCTCCAGGTTAGAATTGTTCTGTGTCATTTGTTTAGATCGCTCATAGCTACATGTTCAGCGTATTCCCATTTCACTTTTAATGATTTTTATACCACATCGGTGACTTTGATTTTCTGTCTTATCCATGTGTTTATTTTCTTGTCCTTAAGTGATATGCCAAGCATTGCTCTTTCCATCGCGTGTTGAGTGACTCTAAGTATGTTTATATTATTTTTTGTGATTGTCCATGTTTGTGCTCTATATGTTAATATCGGAATAATGCATGCATCAAAAACTTTAGATCTAAGATGTAGTTGAATTTTCTAATTTCTGAGTATATAGTTCAGTTTGCCGAATGCTGCCAATGCTAACTTTCTTTTTCTTTTTATTTCTTCCGTTTGAATTTCCCTATTTAGTATTATTTTTTGTCCTAAGTATATATATATATATATATATATATATATATATATATATATATATATATATATATTTATATATATATATATATATATATATATATATATGTTAATGTGATATTCAAAGATCGGTGTGCTCAAAGCAATTGATTAGATAATTAACTAATTAATTAAATTTAATTTTAATGATGCACTTATGATTTAATCACACTATTTAATGCTCTAATCTCAGGGTTTTATATTCTCGTGCTTCAATATCTCCTTTGCTTTACATATGATAAATAAGGTCAAAGATTAACGGAATAAAACACATATATGGTACAAAAGCATCTATTGAAATAAATTCACCCTCAAAATATCCTCTAAAAATAATATCTCCTATTCTGATTATTGAAATAACCCTACCACTATCTAAAGTACTTATTGAAATTTGCGTTATGAATAATTCTACAAAAAAAATAAAACTGTCTCTCGGATGATGAGTTGTCCAAATTCTTGTCTCTGGTCGCCTACAATTTACTCTTAGCAGCCCCCTATGTAGTCAGCAATCTCGCAACAAATTATTGCAAGCCTATTGTCATTAATGACCCCCTACAGATGCACGTATCTTTCAAAAAACAATGCTAGCCTTTTCTCCTCTCGATAAACTGAATCTATTTCTCGTTCCGGCATGCAACGGTGACTCTTGGAATATAAGTAGAACAATATAACTTACAATGCTTTACGTGATGAGCTTCCGTCAGGACACTTATTTCAACAAACTCACAACTATTCACTTATCTGCCTTACTACTTCAGGAGACTCTTAGAGATCACCACTAGTCGACTTAACGATCATTTAACAACTGACTCTTCTTCCACCCTCTAACATTTCGCTAAACTCCCATTCTTCATACCTAGCCCCTCCTTTTTCCTTCTTCACCAATCCGAGTTCCTCAATTTTATCCCCATCTACCTTTCAGATAACAAACACCAATTTTCCCTACCATTAGAAATTTCCTAAAACTAATTACATGCCAATCGGTTTTTTTTTTCTTTCTTAATATCTAAACAAAGATTACATTCATTTAAATTTCTAAATACAATTGTTCCCTCGCCGCAAAAGTCCATTTGGGAAACCCGGTCTCATTGTCCAAACACATAACCACTTTCTTATCATACTAACTGTACAAAGAAAATACTTAATCCCTATTTAAATTTTGTTTACCTACGGCCATCCAAAGATAATTGACTTTCATTTCTTCGAAATGAATTTTGGTATATTTTTATTATATGTTTTAACTTTTCTAAAATATTAAGATCGAAACCATATTAATTCAAATTTTACATATCTTAACAACTCCCCGTCATTTGATTTGCCGAAAAAATTCTGTTATTTATTTAAATGACACAAGTTTTTTTTAGGATCAAATTATTCCATTATGTTACCAAACTCTACTCATGATACTTATAAATGTCGTGAATGTTAAAAATACCCCGTATCTTGCCTGTCTCTATATGCGCTAATTCATAACTATTTACCCCATTTTCCGTATTGACCCTATATGGACCTTCAAATACCGGCATCAATTTAGCACAAATACCATTTTGTAAATTGGACACCCTCAGTGCCCTCACTAAAACTTTATCCCCTTTCTGGAATGTAACCGGCCTTCTTCTTCGGGTCCTCTCTTGCCTTTGGATATATTTCTCTCCACTTCGTCTCAATCTTCGTTGAACCACCTCGATCACTTCTTCGTATTGTCTGGGGGCGGTGTCTTCCCACGGTCTCGTAGGCATTGTTCCTTTCATTACATATAAAGGCGTCTCCTTGGTAACCGTATTTGGTGCACAGTTCAAATACGTCTCTATTTCAAACACTTTTCTGTCCCAATGTCGATGATGTTCTTCCGCAGCAATTCTTAGAAATTTTGTGACTTCTTGTATAAAACGCTCTGATGGGTTGCTCTGTGGATGTCGGATGCTTACAAATTTTGTATTTATGCCTCTCTCTCTTAATTCCCCTTTAAAACGGTCATTCCTAAAGTATGTCGCATTGTCCAACAAAATATTGTCTGGTCTTCCCACTGTTTCGATAAAATCGTCTATCTTCCGAAGTATTTCAGCTCCTTTCGTGGTTCTACATGGGTACAGTTTTAAATACTTTGAGAAAACATCCACCATAACTAATATGTGTTTATTCCTCTGTGTTGTCGTTATTAAATCGCTCAACATATCAATGGCGACAATATCCAGTTTCTTCCGAGCTATGACGTTTTTTGTGATGTTTTCGTTTTTGAAATTCTTACTTTTACACTTTTGGCATGTCTCGCAATTTCGAGTCATCTCTTTGGCTATTGTATAGTCCTGTCGACAAATGTAGTTCTCCCTGAACATAAGCCACACCTTCCTGCTTCCAATGTGTCCGTTGTCACAGTGTAATTTTGCTAAAACTTCTTTTGCCATCTGTTCCGTGATTACATATAGTTCTTTACCATCGACCCTCTTAAAATATAAGTTATCTTCTTGTTCGGCCCTTTGCTTTTCTCTTTCATCCAGTTGTTCCTGATTTTCCCTGATCTGAGCCAAAGAAAATAAGCCTGCTTCTTCTCTCATTATGTTCATGCCAACGTGGAGAGTTTTGTGGTCCTCTTTGCGGAATTGTTCATCTCTCGTCAACGCATCAGCCAAGATATTGTCAGTTCCTTTGATATATTTAAATTCAAAATCATACTCTTGAAGTAAAAGAATGCCCCTATGAATTCTATTATTTACCAGCCTATTTTTCATTATATGTACCAAAGCTGCATGGTCTGTTTCAACGGTGAATTTTGCCCCTAGTAGGTAAAACCGTAATTTATTTACACAAAATAACACACTGGCGAACTCTAATTCAGTGACGCTGTACTTTCTCTCATATGTTTTGGTTACACGGGAGACAAAACAGATTGGCACCTCTACATCGTCTTGGATCTGTGATAACACCCCTGCGAATTTTGTTATGGAAGCATCGGTCCGGAGAATGAAAGGTTGATCATATCTTGGGTGGTGTACTCTTACAGCTGTGGAGAAAGCTCCTTTTAAATTTTTGAAAGCCATTTCTTGTTCCGTTCCCCATTTCCACCTAACATTTTTCTTAAGTAATGCTATCAACGGTATTTCTTTTGTGCTGATGTCTGGTATTAGTTTTTTGAAATAGTTTACCATTCCCAAAAATCCCCGCAATGTTTTTAAATTGGTTGGCCTAGCGTAGTTATTTATAATTTCGATTCTATCTTCTGCAAGACTAATCCCTTTTGTGTCTAATTTGAATCCTAAATACAGTATTTCCTTTTGGAAAAACTGACACTTTTGAATATTTAATTTCAATCCCGCTTGATCCAGTTCTTCTAGCACAGTGTGAATATGTCGTAGATGGCTTGTTATATCTGGTGAGAAAATTAATAAATCATCTATGTAATGTACAACAAATTCTTCATGCCTATTTAAGATTGTGTTCAATGCGCGAACCAAAGCAGCGCATGCACTCTGTAGGCCAAATGGTACCACCCTAAATCGGTATACCACTCCGTCGATCGAAAAAGCGGTATAATTTCGACATTTCTCTGCCAAAGGTATTAACCAAAAACTATGTTTCAAATCGATTTTGGAAAAAATGTGTGACCCTGTGATTCGTCCAAATATGGCTTCGATGTTCAAAGGCGCTTCGTATTGCGCGATTGTGTGTGAATTAATGTTTCTTGCATCTAAACATAATCGCAAATCACCACTCGATTTTTTAACGCATACTATCGGGTTGATATATGGAGAGTCACATCTTTCTATCACCTTGTCTTTGATCATTTTTTCAATTTCCTGTCCGACGCTTTGCCTGTATTTATACGGGATTGGATATGTCTTGGATTTAAAATTTTCTAAGTTTTTAACTTTAAAAGAATGTTCATAATTTTTAGCCACTCGGCTTTCTTCATTAATCAAATCTCCATAACTTTCTAGAATCTTCTCTACTTCCTTTTCCATATTTTCTCCACATTTTAATTTTCTTTCATCCTCATTTTGTTCGCATGTGTTCACTGTCCATAATATTTCTTCATAAAATTCTGGATTCTCGTCCATTATTGCCATTTCTTCTCTGTCCTCATCCTTTATTTCTTCTTCTGTTTTTTTTTATCTTCAATTTCCATTTGGTATCCCGAGCACCATGTTTCTACTGCTTTCATTTCTCTTATGAGAACTTCCTTTTCTTCCTGCTTCCTTTCTGTTTTATCGTCGATTGCCGACAATTCTTCCGTATCTTCGATTTCCTGTCTTTCTCTTGTATCCACCGTGTTTTCCTTCTTTCTTTTTGAACTCTTCTTCTTTTTCTTCCTTCTTTTTTTTTTCTGGTTGATTTTTTTCTTGTACTTTCGGTTTTTCCTCTACAGTCATATTGATTTCTTTATGTTTTTCCTGTTCATTTATCTTTTCAACAATTATTTTCCTCTCTATTTCCGTTTCTTCTTCTATGTTGTCTGGTTCTGCTCTGATTTCCAGTTTATTCTCCGAAAAATTTATGGTGATATGTTTTTCACTCAATTCATCAATTCCCGCTATCATATCATGGTTTAAATCTTCGATCACCACACATTGCATAATATAGTATTTGTCTCCCACTCTGATCCGCACTCCCAAACCTTCATTTACTGTCGTCAATTTTTTGTTGTTTGCACCCACTAAAGCAACCCTAGGAATTTTATACACAAATCTGTCCAAATTTAATTCTTTTACTAGTTTCTTATTGATTAACGATATCTCCGATCCAGAATCAATCAAAATTTTAATCGCTTTATGTTTTATAAATGCATCTAAGAATATTAAATTGGAATTAGAACTTTGTCTTTCATTTCCCGCCAACTGTATAAACTCTCTCGGATGACAAAATATACCGGAGAGTTGTTTATGTTTGTTCAGTGGATGCTTTATTGAAAATCCTGTCTGGATTCATTGCATATATCTTCTTCCTCGTTTTATATTGTTACATGATTCATCTCCCTTCTATTTTGTCGTTGGAAATTCTGATTGTTTCTACCGTCCCTTTGTTCGTTCGTATTCCTAGTCGGAGGATTTTGTGCATCTCTGTTTCTGTTGTGATTTTCATATGTTCTATTTTTTGCGTGATTCCTGTTATCATAATTTTGTTGTCTATTGTAATTTTGGTATTCTCTCGGCCTATCTTCGTTTGTTGATTGGGCATGTCGGTTTCTCTGGTCATAATTTGATTGATACCTTCTTGCCGGTCCATTATATTGTTCATGTTGTCTTCTGTTTCGCATTTCTCTTCGTTTTGCTTCCCTTACTTGAAGGAATTGGCACAAACTATCAATATCTTGATAGTTTCTCAAAATCACGTGGTCCTCCAGCGTTTCTTCGAAATGTCTGCTTATCATTTCTACCAGTTGTTCGGTAGAGTATTTGTAGTCTAGATATTTGGAATTGTTATATATCTGCAAAGCATATCTTTCCTCCGATATTCCCATTTTCTCGTGATATCTTCCATTCTGTAGCTCTTGGTTGATTTCCCTCTGTTTAACTTTCCCCCAGAAATAGTTGAGAAATTTATTTTCGAAATCTGTCCAATTTTCAAACTCATCTTCTTTACTTTCATACCATAACGCTGCTCCTTCTTTCAGATGGTTTCTAATTGTTTCTTTGCAGTCGTCAAAATATCTAATATGTTGCAATTTGGTTCTCAAATTTTTAACAAATGGTACTGGGTGTGTTTTTCTAATATCCCCGCCAAATTGTATTTTCGCGTCGCTTGTACCATGGATAATCATTTCCCTTCTTTCTCCACAATTCTGTTGATTCTTGAGTTCCGCAATTTGTTTTTCGTTTTGCTTAAATTTTTCTTCTATTTCTCGCCTGTCTTCTTGTATTGCATTTTCAAATTTGCTTTCTAACTGTTCTAATTCCATCTTCTGCACATTCTTAATATCCTTCATTTTAGTTTCTATTTCTTCTCGTTGCATCTCCAGTTTCCTTTCTGTTTCTTCTCTAACTTTTTCTAAACAGGCTTTCATTTCATTTTCATATTTTTCCAAACGCTTTTCCAATTTCTGTTCTATTCTCTGTGATATTTCTCTTTGTGTTTCTTCCATGGCTCGTTTTGATTCCTGTTGATTTTCTTGCATTGTCCTTTTTGTTTCCTGTTGATTTCTATCCATTTGTTGTGACTGGAGTTGCATCAGTTGCAATAGTTTCTCTATTCCTGTTAATTCCTGTTCTTTTCTCTCCATAATCGTTGTATCTCCTTCATTATCCAATCCTTCTTCAACAATTTTTTCCTCTTCTCTGTTTTCTTGCATTTTGCTTTGCCTCCTTGTGGTCGACATGTTGTTTCTTTTCGTTACTGTTTTCTTTGTCCCCGCCAAATGTGAAATTTTACAACACTCTATAAGTTGCAGAACACGACAAATATTTCTCCCCAAATTTAATAAATTTTCTCCACAAATATCAAATATGCAATCAGTAAATTTCAAAATAAATATCAAATGTACGATTGGTAAAAAAAATCAAATAATTCAATGGCAGTAAATATCAAATACCTACGATCAATCCATAAATCAAAATTATTTTTACACCTGGAAAAATTGTCAAATTATCTCTGGATCACCTGTAGTTATTCCTTATCTCTTTCCCTACCATCAAATGCAAAGCTGCGATATTTTTAAGCCACCACGTTCTGGGCTCCAGTTAATGTGATATTCAAAGATCGGTGTGCTCAAAGCAATTGATTAGATAATTAACTAATTAATTAAATTTAATTTTAATGATGCACTTATGATTTAATCACACTACTTAATGCTCTAATCTCAGGGTTTTATATTCTCGTGCTTCAATATCTCCTTTGCTTTACATATGATAAATAAGGTCAAAGATTAACGGAATAAAACACACATATGGTACAAAAGCATCTATTGAAATAAATTCACCCTCAAAATATCCTCTAAAAATAATATCTCCTATTCTGATTATTGAAATAACCCTACCTCTATCTAAAGTACTTATTGAAATTTGCGTTTGAATAATTCTACAAAAAAAATAAAACTGTCTCTCGGATGATGAGTTGTCCAAATTCTTGTCTCTGGTCGCCTACAATTTACTCTTAGCAGCCCCCTATGTAGTCAGCAATCTCGCAACAAATTATTGCAAGCCTATTGTCATTAATGACCCCCTACAGATGCACGTATCTTTCAAAAAACAATGCTAGCCTTTTCTCCTCTCGATAAACTGAATCTATTTCTCGTTCCGGCATGCAACGGTGACTCTTGGAATATAAGTAGAACAATATAACTTACAATGCTTTACGTGATGAGCTTCCGTCAGGACACTTATTTCAACAAACTCACAACTATTCACTTATCTGCCTTACTACTTCAGGAGACTCTTAGAGATCACCACTAGTCGACTTAACGATCATTTAACAACTGACTCTTCTTCCACCCTCTAACATTTCGCTAAACTCCCATTCTTCATACCTAGCCCCTCCTTTTTCCTTCTTCACCAATCCGAGTTCCTCAATTTTATCCCCATCTACCTTTCAGATAACAAACACCAATTTTCCCTACCATTAGAAATTTCCTAAAACTAATTACATGCCAATCGGTTTTTTTTTTCTTTCTTAATATCTAAACAAAGATTACATTCATTTAAATTTCTAAATACAATTGTTCCCTCGCCGCAAAAGTCCATTTGGGAAACCCGGTCTCATTGTCCAAACACATAACCACTTTCTTATCATACTAACTGTACAAAGAAAATACTTAATCCCTATTTAAATTTTGTTTACCTACGGCCATCCAAAGATAATTGACTTTCATTTCTTCGAAATGAATTTTGGTATATTTTTATTATATGTTTTAACTTTTCTAAAATATTAAGATCGAAACCATATTAACTCAAATTTTACATATCTTAACAATATATATATATATATATATATATATATATATATATATATATATATATATATATATATTCAACTTTTTCTATAACTTTGTCATTTATTATTGTCACGGCTTCTTCGGACTTCTTCGACTTTTGTTTTGTTTAAATTCATTTTCAGTCCTATTTTAGACGATTCTGTGTGTAGTTCTGAAAGCATGGTTTGCAGTTCTTGTAGGTCAGTAGCTATCAGGATTATGTCATCCGCAAATCGGAGATTACTAAGGTAGCTGCCATTTATGTTTATTCCCTTATATTTCCAATTGAGTTTTTTAAACACGTCCTCCAAAACTAAGATGAACAGTTTGGGTGATAGAGTGTCTCCCTGTTTGACTCCCCTGTTTAATGGTACAGGGTTCGTGTATTCATTTTCATTTAGGTAGTATGTAGCTGTAGCTTGGTTCATAGTTTCTTTTATTAAGTTAATATATCTGCTGTATATTCTACTATTTTGCTTTGCGTTTATTACGGCCCTGTGTTCTATAGTGTCGAAAGCTTTTTCGTAGTCTACAAATGCTATAAAAACTGGAAACTTATATTCGTTACATTTTTCTATTAACATTTTTGTGGTTAACAGGTGATCGGAAGTTGAATAGCCTTTTCTAAAACCTGCCTGTTCATATGGTTGGTATTCATCTAATTTCCTTATTAGTCGGGTAGTTATGACTTTGGTGAGTATTTTAAACAGGTGTGACGGTAGTCTAATGGGCCTGTAGTTTTCCAACATTTGATTATCGCCGTTCTTGTGTAATAAGATTACTTTAGAGTTGTTCCAGCTCTTAGGGACTTTGCCTTGATGTAAACAACTGTCTATAAGCTTAGTTACAATTGAAATGAGTTCCTTACCTCCTTCTAATATCATATCTGTGGTAAGCCTATCTTCTCCTGCAGATTTATTTCTCTTCATGTTTTCCAATGCTGTAATTACCTCTGAAATTGTTACTTTTGGCATTATTTCCGATCCAACATTTTTTATTAATTAACGTGCTGGTCTCATTTCATCGTCTTGTTGATGTGTTCTGTAGAGCTCCGTGTAAAATTCTTCTATTCGTTTCAGTATGTTTTCTCTAGTTGTGATTTCATTTTCGTCTTTTCCCATTAATGATATTATCCGACGTCGTTCTAATGTCTGTCTGAGGCATTTCATACTCTTATTTTTTTTTTCAATAGTTGTTATTAATTTTTCTTGTTCTTTTCTCTTTTGTTTTCTGATTCCTTTTCTAATCTGCCTATTAAGTTCTCTATATTCATCGGTTCAATTTTTGTTAGATTTATTTAAGATCTTTCTTTTTTCTGTTTGTTGTAATATTTCTTTGTATAATTCATTGTGTGTTGTTTTTGGTTTTTTCAGTTGCAGAAGGCTTTTGTTCACTGTTTCGGTTATAAGGTTATTCAAATCATCAATATGATTGGAGTTTATCTGCTGCATGTTAACTTGATTTAATGCATGCATTAGCTTTTTATTAAATTCACTATTTTTTATTTCTTCAGATGTCCATTTGTATCTTTTTTCATGTATTCTTTTTCTTTCTAGTTTTTTGTTTATTACTCTATGGTCGCTTCCTAGGTCAAACTGATTTAATACCGATACGTCTTTTACTAGGTTTCTATTTTTCGTTAAGATATAATCTATTTCATTATTTGTCTTTTTATCGGGGCTCAGCCATGTCCATTTTATGCATGGTACCTACCATCAGTCAAACTGTGAATTCACTATTAAATTTTTTCTATATTTTAACGACTATTATTGCTTCGCGATTTCTCAAGCCGGTCCTGTACGGCCCGATTGCATGAAGCCTCCGTAAATTTCTCACAGTTATCTCACAACCCATTAATACATGCAATACTTACTTTATTTACACGCTCCACCACCAAGTCCGTAATGTGAAAAATCAAAATACTCTCAGAAAAATATTAAACGGATAAAATCTCACCGCAGCATTCTACGCGGTTATAATGAAAATCCGGACCTCTCCTTTTGCTCCAAACGTCTTGAGTTTCCCAAAGTTGTAATGTAAATACCATAATAAGCACCATTGTGATAGGGAAGACCGAAACCGCAATAAAAGTTGTTATCTTTGATTCTTCGTGTTGTCTTTAGTGTCATAAATTTTCAAATCAGTTTTCTTTGTCTAGTTATCGTTGTTTATGTGAGCCGGGATTGGATATCTTTCCGAAGGAAAAATAATGTTCTTATTTTTTGACACCGTTTCGAGAGTACAAAAGTTTCAATTGCTTTTTATTATTAGATCTCTCGCTGTAGCCTTATTGTAATAATATTTCTTGTTTCCTGAACGGTAACAGAGATTACGAACTAGTTCAGATAGTATGCAATACGATCAATATAACATAACTATTTAGTCACTATCTCCCAGGTGATAAAAATATTGTATTTGGTAAAAATACTCTCTATATTATGGTAGGGGAGCCCAAGCGGGGATTTTTGCAGTTACTCGAGCGCGTCAGATTACCATATGAGGAGGACCCTGGTACCCTGTAGATGTACCTCTACCATATATTGGCTCTAAACACAGGGGAGTTCGTTAAGGGGGTCCGAAAAAAAATCTATCCTTAGAAAAACTCGAAATCGTCAGATTACGATAAGGTAAGCTAAGTACATGCAAAACAGTGTATATTTCAAAAATCTGACGATTTGGGCGGGTCGTAAGGAAATGGGTGAGTCACAAAGTTTCACAAGAAAAAGCGAATATTTCGCGAAATGAACGATAGATCTAAAAACTAAAAAAGACGTGTTCAATATTTATCAAAAATCTATCGAATGGTACCAAAGACGGCTCCCCACGGAGAGGGGTGGGGGGTAAATTTAAAATTTTAAATACGAATCCCGCGATATTTCGCGAAATGAACATCAGATCAAAAAATTGAAAAATACACTTCTTCAATATGTTTGAAAAATCTATCGAATGGCACCAAACACGACCACCCACGGAGATGAGGTAAGGGGTTACTTTAAAATTCTAAATTATTAGCCCCCATTTTTTATTACAGATTCGGATTCCTTACGTAAACATAAGTACCTTTTATTTGAAACATTTTTTCGAATTATGGATACATGGCGCTATAATCGGAAAAAACGATTGCTGGAAATGGAAAATTAAATTAAAAATGGAAAGTCCCCACTAAAATGGAAAACTTTACTTAACTTTTTTTGGTTTTAGAACCTACTCTTCACAACCCAATAGGTCCCCAAAGCGCTCGAGTGACTGCACATTTAGCATACTTTCCTCCCCTACTATTATGAAAATAAGAATTAAGCTAATGATAGAAAACATTTAATTTTGATTTCATACATATTAATACCATACAATACCATACAAAACATTAATACAATAGCAATAGAAATGAAATATCTAAGAAGGGTAATGGGAGTGACAAGAAGAGATAGAGTTAAGAATATAAAAATAAGAGAAGAATTACAAATAGAACCGTTAGAAACTTATATAGAAGAAAGACAGCTGGGTTGGTGGGGACACTTTCAAAGAATGAGGGATAATAGGCCTGTTAAAAGAATCTGGGAAAGTAGAAATATAGATAGGAAAAAACGTGGTAGACCAAGAAAACAGTGGACTGCAGTAATAACAGATATTTTGGAGAAGAGGGGAACAAAATGGAACGATGCCAAAAAAACTAACAGAGAACAGAAAGATATGGAAGAAATTTGCGAAGAACAAAAGAGAAAGAAAGAATCAGAAACAGATTCCTACACCTCAGGGTAGAAGGGATAAAGATTATATATACATCTGACATCTATGCATATTAATACCTTCAATACTTCAATATTATATAATACTCCTACACTTTCATCCGGTGCAAATAAACCCACCAACTCAGCTGTCTCTGTTCTCTAAAATCCAATGTGGTTTGTATTTTCAGTTCGTTCCTTATATCTGGATTCTTTACCTTATTGCGTCTTAATGTTGTTCCTTATTATTTGTTGTAATTGGTTTTTCCTTCTTTGTAATAGGGTTTTACTTCTTTTTTATATCCTTTATCCTTTCGTATCTTAGTTACTACCGTGTGATGGTCGCTGCCTATTTCGGGTCCTATGTGTACTTTTGTATCCATAGCTTTTCTTTTATTATTGCTTTCAACTAATATATTAAATTAAGAAATTCTCATTTCGACCTCTTTAGTATTATCATCATCATCACAGCCGTTCAATACCAGTGGATTATGGCAATGCCGGGGCATATAGTAATCCATTTTTCCCGGTGAATTATTCCTGTTTGGTTTATTTCTTATAGATCTATATGTGTCTTTGCAGCGTCGATTATATATTTCCAATCTTTTCTGTTTCTCCATCTTGTCTTCCAGTCTTTTATTTTCATTATTTTTATGTCTTCCTCTATCTGGTTCCTCCATCTTATCCTGGGTCTTCCTCTTTTCTTTGTCCCAGGGGTATCCAGTTTGTGATTCTCGTGGGTAATTCCGAGAAGGAAAAGAGGCAGACCCCAGAGGTCTTTCAGAGATCAACTAGGAAAAGCAATGGAAAGAAGAAATCTGCAGAAAGGGGACTGGCCAAACAGAAAGAACTGGAGAGAATGGTTGAGTGAAGAAATAAAGTGAAAACTGTGGAAATCCTTAGTATATATAGAACTTTTGTACATTTCCATCTCTCTAGTGTAAATGAGATATTTGCAGAAGATTGGAAGCATTTGAGATATGGCTATATTGAAGAATACTTGAAATCTCGTATTCTGACCAAGTCATAAATGAGGAGATCAAATCTCTAAAGCTAAAATACTTAGGACACATTATGCGAAATAAATATAGATATACCCTCCTACAAGCCATCCTGCAAGGAAGAATATTTGGAAAACGAGGTCCAAGAAGAAGGACACCCTGGTTGAAAAAACCTCAGCACCTGGTTCAACACAAGTCTGTGCAGCTTTTACCCGCTGCTGTAGACAAGATAAATATTGTCATCATGATTGACGAGGTAGGACAAAGCATGTTACTTCAGTTAGAAAAACCTGTATATGTTAATATTATTCAAGTTTACGCTCCTACTGGTAACCACGATGAAATTGAGGTTGATGCATTATACCTTAAGTTAAACAATTAATGAAAGCTACAATAATGTAAGAAATTATTGTCCGTCCATGACATTCTAAGCATTTGGCGCAGGTACCACATTTCAAAGAATTCAAGCTTGCTAATGTAGCTGACCTTTAACGTCCATGCTTCCATTCCGTACAAGAGAACAGGCCAAATGTAACACTTTAGCATTTTGTATCTCAGGTTGAAATCCAACCTGCGATCAAGTCAGAAATTTACGAAGTCTCAAAAAACATTTCTGGCTTGTTCCACTCTGCTCTTTATTTAATTCCCAGGATTCTAACTCTCGTTCAGCACACAACTCAAGTATTTAAGCTGCCTGATTTGTTTGATTTCCTCTGCAGTGGCATATATCTTTGCGTTTGGGTAATTGTGTCTACCTATAATCACGGTTTTTGTGTTATTGATAGTTATTTTCAAACCGAGAGCTCCACTTGCACGAATTAGATCCTTTAAAAGGCATTGAAGGTATTCGATGTTATCTGCCACCATGCATCGCTGTCATTGGCAAACCTGATGTTGTTAATAAATTTGCCGTTCACTTTAATAGCCTTATTAGAGTCTGCCACTGCTTCTTTTTCTATTTATAAGTCAAACAACATTGGAGAAGGTATACAATCTTGCTTCACTCCTTTTCTAATTGAAAAATGTTTTGTTTTGTTGAAGTTTTGAAGACGTGCTGTTGCTGTCTTGTTCCACCACAAATTAGCAATAATTACTATATCCTTGGCATCAAATTCCAACTCTTATTATTTTATCATTAATTATTGTTTAACATTATCGAATGCTTTCTCATAATCGATGAAACAGATAAAAACATCCTTTCTTTGATCTAAACAAATCTGTATAAATTTTAAAACATATTAAAGATAATTTTTTCGATCTGTTTAAAAAGCTGATACACTAAGAGCTGGTATAGGTGAAATTTTCTAATCTTTTTAGGCACGATAAGAGTCTACAACTTAAATAGTAGAATCTAAAAGAAAACGTATGAACACTGTGCCGTCACTTTTTAGTGACACATGCGTCGACAGTGGCGTATCAAACTTTCCACTTATGAACGGGAAAGGTACCCTTCCTCACTAACAGAGTTCAATTTTTTTCATTTTTTCAAGTTCTATGTGATTAAAAAATAAGATTCAGCGTAATTTAACCCACCACCCCCTTCCCCCTCGTCACGATCAAAATCTTCATTTTTCGTTATTATTTTTTTTTAGGTGGGATGCAATCGATTTTAAAATTTCACAAAAATTAACATGCATAGTTGAGGCTTTTACAAAACATGTCTATCCTATAGACCAGTAGGTTGAGTGTACATAGCATCAAAAATTTTTTTTATTTTTTTGGAAAAAAACTTATCTTGTGAATTTTATCAAACACTATATTCTATTTCAGTGCCTTAAAAATTTTAAAGCACTAGCGCCTTAAAGTAGCATTTTTAACGCTCCTGTGGAGTCCTAAAAATTACATTTTTAACACGTTTGTAGAAAAATATATTTAAAAACACTAACTAATTCTTTCCACACCTTTTCTGGACTGATACATACATAAATTAAAACATTTTGAAGTATAACTTCAAAAATATAATACGAAAACTATTTAAAAAGGCAGTATAACTATTAACTAACCTTTGTTTGTTGTTTCTCTTCCCACAAATTTTAAAACGTAACAACCATACATAACCAAACCGTCAACCGTCCAAACCACAGCTGCGCTACAGCTGCCATATTGGATAATTTTTGACATGTCATTTGAACATCCAATCAGAACAAAGTTATAATGCGCATGCGCCCGGATCGTAGGTTTTAACATATAAAAATTCACCCTTATATCGCGCGTAAAGAAGTATAACTTCAAAAATAAAAACGAAAAATGAAAATATTGATAGTGGGGGAAGGGGGTAATGGGTTAAAATTACGCTCAGTCTTATTTTTTAATGACGTAGAACTTAAAAAAAAATGAAAAAAAATTGAATTATGTTAGTGAGGGAGGATACCTTTTAATTTATTTATCCCGTCCATAAGTGGAAAGTATAGCTCTCTCTTATCGTGCCTAAAGTGATTTAGTCCAAGTAATGAAGCTTAAAATAGAACAAAACCTCGCAATTTTTACAGAATGGATCGATTTACTTGAAATTTTGAGAATAACTAGTGGATAATCCAAGGATCAAAATCTATATCATGCCGAAAGGCGCTTTGACCATGAGGGTGGTTGCCACCCCAACTGGGAGTGGAAATTTTTTATAATATTTTAATCGCAAAAGCTGGTAAAAGGTTCATTCTAAGCAAAAAATGTTCTATACATTTTTTTGATAAAATTGATAATTTTCGATTTATTCGCTACCGAAAGTGTTAGTTTTATATCGAAAAATCAGTGTTTTTAATAAGATTTCTGCTAATACCTCCAAAAGTTTTCGTTTTATCAAAACAACTTTACTACCTCTTAAAAATAAACAAAACCGTTTTTTTTATTTTCTTTAAGACCAATTAATAGTAATCGGGCTATACTTTATTATATGTTAGCTCTTCTTCGTCAAATGCTAAATATTGTAGTTTCAAAGTCAAATGACGGGAAAACTATGCATTTTTTGAGGACAAATTTTTCAAACTAATTTAAAGTACTTAAAAATATCTATCTCTAGAAATAAAAAGAGTTTTTAGCTCAAAAATTAAGTGACTTATAATGAAATGAATGTCAGTCCTCATTTTTTTCAGCGAAAAAGTGATCGCAAGCAACCCCCTAATCACCACCCTAATTAAAATTAATCATTAACCTTATTTGGTCATTTTTATTTATATATTATTAATAGGTTTTAAAAGTTTGACAGGCACAAAATGATTAGTTTTTAAAAAAATGGAGTTAAAAGCGAATAACGAATTTTTGTAGTTTGGAAAAAATGGTTTTCTACAGAATAGCAAGATTTTGAAATATGAAATATGAAATTGTAGCTTATTGAATTCCCAATAATCTGGTTGAAATATTTTTTTACGGCAAAAATTGAGTGAGCTACTGAAAATTAAAACTTATAATAACATGCAAAAACCACCTTTACCAACCCTTTCAATGTCACGTCTTTTTGCGAATGAGGATTTTAAAAAGATTTAATATTAATAGGCTTATAGATCTTGTAAAATCCTACAAAATTATGTTTTACCAAACATGCTGAGATAAAAAATAAAAAAGTTACGGTTAAAAAATCAATATATTTTTTTGAAAAAAAAAGGAGAAATCCAATTGGAAGCATAATAATGTAAGTTAGCTACGTTTTTAGTCATTGGCCATAGTCATTCTTATTTATCTATGTATTATTAATAGATTCTAGAAGTTTTACTGGCATAGAGTGGTTAGTTTTAAAAAAACTGGAGTTAAAAGCGATTAACGAATTTGTGTAGTTTGGTAAAAATGCCATTTTCTTCAGAACAGAAAGATTAGCATCAGAGATACGAAAAAATGTTTCAATTCAAAATTGTAGGCTATTTAATTCCCGAGAATTTGGTTTGCAAAAAATTTTTCTACGGTAAAAATTGAGTGAATCGTAAATGAGTACATAATCGAAAAACATTGATTTTTTCTATACAAAACTAACACTTTCGATAGCGAATAAATCGAAAACTATTAATTTTATCAAAAAAATGTATAGAACATTTTTTGCTTAGAATGAATGTTTTTATCAACTTTTGCGATCAAAATATGATAAAAAATGTCCACCCCCAAGATGGGGTGGCAACCACAACCATGGTAAAAGAGCCTTTTGGCATCATATAGATTTTGATCCTTGGACTATCCACTACTTATTCTCAAATTTTCAAGCAAATCGATCCATTCTCTAAAAATTGCGAGGTGAAAAGCTTCGGTTCCTGGCCTAATTAGCAAATTTCAAATTTCACTTATACCGGCTCTTAGTCTATTACAGAGTTGCATACTTTTGTTAAGCACCGTATACAGTCATACGAATATCTCAGATACAAAAACTTCCAAACACGCATGTAATAAGTTTGTTGCATGTTGGACATTTGCTCAGTTTAAGCGGTGATACAAAGAAAGGGTTTGACTTGACTAAAGGGTAGGTACGTAAAGATCGTTGAACTTAACTTATTCCCGTTCTTTTTGAAACGAAATACTGATAAGTCTTGTGATAAGCGTTGAGTTGTAGTCGAAAGTAGCAGTGGAACAACCCCGTTAATTAAGATTGTCACTTTACCGTATAGCGACGGGTGAATTTAGGTTTTTAATTATTTTTGTTGAGCATTTCCTCAGTTAGTTCATTATATAAAATTTAATTAAGTTTGCGTCGGTCCTAATTTAACGCTCCTAATCAAGTATAAAGTTTTTTCGTTTAAAGAGCTGTTCACTTGAAGGCAGCATCGACGTACGTGCCCGGAAAGTTAACTGATTAATTTTTTAATAGCATTCTTTATGCCCTCACTTAATTTGTAAATCTACTTATTTTTTTAATCGCAGCTGTAATAAAATGTATATTTTAAGGATCGTGCTAAAAAATGGATGAGAGTACCACAGCGAACTCACCATTTTACTTCTATTTTATTTACAGACACTCGACAAAATTTATTTCGTCAAAAGATCTGCTTAAAATTATACAGGAAGAACATACTTAGAGATTACTCTCATGTCTTTTGTTTTTATTATCCTATATCATGTTAATATTATCCTAGCTATGGTTACCAGAATAACAAACGTGGAAGTGGCTCAAGCGCTTCAAAAAATAAAGAAAGGAAAATCAGTCGGCCCAGATGATATTCCTGGAGAAGTATGGAGAGCATTGGGAGAGACAGGAATAAGTTGACTAGCAGGTCTATTTAATAGAATTATGGAAGTTGGACAAATGCCAGACGAATGGAGAAGCAGTATATTAGTACATGTCTACAAAAACCAGGGAGACATACAACAATGTACAAACTACAGGGCTATAAAACTACTTAGCCACACCATGAAAATATGGGAGACAGTAATTGATAGACGGATACGTTAAGAAACCAAAATATCCGATAATCAATTTGGCTTTATGCAAGGCAGATCAACAACAGATGCAACTTGCATTGTAAGGCAACTGATGGAAATAACAGGAATAAAGAGACCAACGCTCATATGGTATTCAGTGATCTTGAGAAAGCATATAATAGAGTTTCTCGAGATATTCTGTGAAGGGCACTCAATAAGAAAGGAGTCCCTGGCGAATATGTAAATATTGTGAGAGATATGTATGAGGAAGTAACGTCTAGTATTAGGACAGGTGTGGGAGAGACTGATAAATTTCAAGTATTTATTCTCATTAGTTTTGGACCAGATAACAGCGAAACTACAGGGCAACATTCCATGGTGCTTAAGGTAAGCTGATGATGTCGTGTTAGTAGGAAATAGTGAAAGATACTTAGAACAAAAACGCGAACAGAGTAGAGACAAGCTCTGGAGAAAAAATGTTTAAAACTTAGTAAGACAAAGACAGAGTATTTGCAATGTTCATTTAAAGATGGAGTTACTACAAATAACACGGTATCTTTGGATGGTGAATTGATTGTAAAAAGCAATAGTTTTAAAGACCTGGGATCGGTATTACAGAGTAATGAAGAAATAGATAAAGATGCATGCAGTAAAATTAGGGCTGGATGGATGAAGTGGAAGGAAGCGAGTGGAGTGCTGTGTGACAGGATAATTTCAATGAAGTTGAAGGGAAAATTCTATAAAACAGCCATAAGACCGGCTATGATGTACGGAACTAAATGTTGGGCAGTGAAAAAGAAAGAGGAACAACGAATGCATGTGGCGGAAATGAGAATGCTTAGATGGATGAGTGAAGTGACAGAAAAGGATAAAATTAAAAATGAGTATATTAGGGGAAGTCTAGGTGTGGCAACAATTGATGCCAAAATGAGAGAGCATAGGTTGAGATGGTTTGGTCATGTTCAACGTCGAGACGCTAATCACCCAATACGAAGAATTCATCATCATCATCACGTAGCGCTACAACCCTGGGTGGGTCCTGGCTGACTGTACAACTTTCTTCCAATTACGAAGAATTGCTGAAGTGCAAATTCCTGGAAGGAGTAGGAGATTAAGACCAAAGAAGACGTGGGGGAGACGATTAGGCAGGACATGTTGGTAAAGGGGATTAACATTGATATGACCCAAGATAGAACTGTGTGGAGAAATGCAATTAGGGAAGCCGACCCCGCGTATGGATAAGGCAAAGATAATGATGATGATGATGATGATGATGATGATGATGATGATGATGATGATGATGATTATGATGATGATTATGATGATGGATGTAACTGGTTCAGAGCTGTGCTTCAAAAGCTCTGGATTACTTCAATGTTGCTCTTACTAGAGCATCCTCAGAGCTGGTCACAATATGTCCATTCTGTAGAATTCGATAGAATATTATGATTTTCATATTTAGTTATTGTCTCTTAGTCTCTTCTGCTTTATTCTAGGCTGAGATATTTTTAGTATGAATCCTATGAAGCATAACCACTGGATAACAGATGAAATCTTCAGCATAATTGAAAATATAAGAAATCGTTGCCAAAGTGGTGTATAAAGTGAAAGGGAAAAAGCTAGTTTGAGAAACCTCAACTAGTTGCTCAAGTAATGATTGCTTGAGCCACTCTGCATTTTAAATTACTTAAATAAAGGATAACTTTAATGTAATTAAAGTGTTTTGGTAAGATTGTGGGTTGTGGGTTAGGCCACTGTTGCTCTGAGCGCCTCAAATGTAAAGAGAAGCGAGAGGCGTACATGAAGTATAAAGCATCAAACACTCCAGAATCCATAGACACCTATAGAAGAATATGAAATGAAACAAAGCAATTGGTAAGAAGAACAAAAAATGAACACTGGGAACAGTTTACAAAAAGGATGGAAAGCGACTTCTACGGAACACAAAAACAAATATGGAGATTCATAAGAAACCAACGGAAAGAAATGGCAATGGAACTGAAGGAATACAATAACATACCATAGAATACAATAACATAGCAAACGAATGGGAAAGATACTTGACGGAACTGTTTAAAGGAAAGGAAAATAATAATCAAAACAATAACCTACCTGAATTAAGACACGAAATAGAAATCAGTTTTCAGGAAGTATAGATAGCCATAAATTCACTCAAAAAGAGAATGACCAGACAGAATAACCAACGAGCTTCTGAAATACGGAGGAAAAAGTATAACCCTAGTGATGACAAAACTTATACAAAAACTAATATTGCACTGCAAGATACCAGACGCATGGAGAAGCAGCATAATGATACCACTGTTCAAGAAAGGAGACAAAGAAGACCCCAACAATTATAGAGGTATAAATCTACTGAACACCGCACTTAAGCTAACCACAAAAGTCCTAACCAACAAAATCAATAAACTAACACTTTTATCGAATGAACAACAAGGATTTAGATCCGGAAGATCCTGCGTAGACGCCGTATTTGTACTGAGACAAATCACAGAAAGGCGACTGAGTATAATAAACCAGCATATATATGTTTTATAGACCTGACAAAGGCTTTCGGTCGCATCCAAGTCGAAGACGTTCTACATTTACTGTATAGAATAAAGATACAAATCAATATTATACAAACCATCGAAAACATCTACTTTCATAATCGAATACTTCATAATGTGACTCGTTAAGCCCACTGCTCTTTAATATAATAATGGACGAAATAATAGAAGCAGTACGTAAAAGTCATAGTTACAGAATGGGGAACAAAGAAATCCAAATATTATGTTATGCAGACGACACCGCATTAATCGCCGAGACAGAAGACGATTTCCAAAGACACATCTTTAATACAACAGTCAAGAAATACGATATGATAATATCAGCAGAAAAAAACCATATGTATGACAACATCTAAATACCCACTACGATGTAAAATCGAAATTGATGGGAAAATAATAAAGCAGTATGTAAGGTTTAGATATCTGGGAATATATATAACCAGTTACGGAGATGTTGAAGAGGAAGTACGACAACAAAACTTAAAAGCAAGTAAAGCGGCGGGATCTCTTAATGACACAATCTGGAAGAACAAACACCTAACACAAGACACAAAAGCAAGAATCTATAAAGCAGCAATTATACCTATATTGACATACACGGCGGAGACAAGACCTGACACATCTAAAACGAGACGACTACTAGAAACAACAGAGATGAAAATACTTCGACGAATATCAGGGAAAAGTCTGTTGGATAGGGAGAGAAGCGAAAACCTAAGAAGATCATGCAATGTCGAAGACATAAATGGATAAGTGACAAAACGGAAACAGAAGTGGAACGAACACATTAGTAGAATGGCAGAGGATAGGATAGTACGAATAGCACGAGATAAGTCACCAAATGGACGAAGAAGTATTGGCAGACCAAGAAAAAGATGGTGCGATAACTTAAACAATTTAGGAGGCTAATATTGAAGAAGAAACAGGCTTTAAAGCCTACATACATGAATAAAGAAGAAATAAGAAGAATAATTATTGTGAATGTCAACTAAACATGTTAGGAGCGCTTCTAAGCTTCTCTGCATCTATTATAGCTGATTATTTAGACCCAAATTTTGATTAAGGGCCCGGATAGCTCAGGCGGTAGATGTCTGACTTCCACGCAGGTAGGCCGGGGTTCGATTCTCAGCGCCAACGAGAGTATCTAGACATTTTTAAAAAGGTATATGGGCCCCAGGTTGACTCGGCCTAAATAAAATGAGTACCTTGGCTAAAACCTGGGGTAATAATAGGCGGTTGAAGCATAGCACTGGCCCTGTTACCTTCCTTTTATACCATACCGTAGGCCCTAGAGATAGCGGACTAGCCTGCTATAACCCCAAAGCCGCGTTAGCGGTATAAAGCGGGAGACTATAATTTTGATTAATGATCCACAATTCTAGTCTGCATTTGATCATTCACTGTAGGGGTTTAAAAACAAAGTCCAGTAAGTATATTTCTCAAGAGAATTTAACAAGCTTAACCTGGGTTTACAATACAATAATAACTTCTATTTGTAATGCTGTACCCTTTTGAAATATTTTATTAAATATATTTACTATCTTTTCTATTCAAGGAAAGTAGTTATTCGAGATATTAATGTAAAGAATTCCATTTCTGTAACTGGATTTGATGGGAAGTGTATAGCAGTTGGATTTCCCGCTATAATGTTTTGTTAATAGCATTCATTAATTTTATACCAGTTCCCAAAAAGAACATCTATTTTTCCAATTTATTTTGTGAGTTGTATATCATATAAATATTTTAAAGCCGTCCCTGTTTAGAGTGTTACAAAATATTGCGTAACATTGGATAAGTACCCCTAGTTCCCTTGAAAAATGGTTTAGCCCATCTGAAAGTACCGTACTTCCCTTGAAAATGGTTTAGTCCATCTGAAAGTAACAGAGTTTTTTGTCAAGTAAGCACATCTAAGGATCAAAATCGCTCGGTACTTGCGTCGTTTTTTTTCTCGATCCGTGGCTTCAGAGAGAAGCGCAATTTAGTCCGGTTTGAAAATTTGAAGGGTAGGATCTGCTCCGCTGACGGTACTCACCCGACAGGGCGTTACCCGTTGTCCTTTGCCGGTATTAAGTATAGTATTGTCGTTTTGTGAAGCTATGAAGATCTAGTAACCTGTAGTGAGTGCTCTAGGAGGATTTTTACCCCATGATAATGGATTTGTATGGTGAAAATCGGGTACTCCTATGAGTTGTATGACGCAGTTCTATAAGCCGGCATTGTGTAGAAGTCTTTGTTCCTGTTTTATGATGTTCTGGTCCTGATTCACGGAAGAAATGTCTTTCCTGTCCCGTTTTGAATGCCCCGCCACGCCTCGTGTCAAAAGGACACCGATGTCTTGTTTCCTGTTCCACTGAAAATGAAGCCCCTGTGTCGAAATGAACCCATTTCCCCCCGTGTAGTGTTTGAAGTGTGACGATTGGATTTTATTAAAAAGAAAGGTATGAGATGTTTTTTGTTTTTGAATAAATCCAGAGTAAATAGTAAAATTGCAGTTGTTGGTAAAGAGTTTAAATATTATATAATAATGGTTTGCTTTCATAATGGTTGATGCAGTGACATTGACATTTGACAGCTACGTCAAACTGTCAGTGTTGACATACACTGCTAACAAAAGTTAAATTTTGTTGTATTCAAGAAAAATAATGTAAAGTTGAGGATTTTTTTGTACTGAAGTAATGTAAAGAATTTGTAGATATTTTACCATTGATTTTACCCCATAGTAAAGTCAATCATTTCCTTATTTTTTGTTTAAAGATTTTTAAAAATACAGATCTTTTTGTTTAAAGGAAATTTAAAGATTGAAGTTTTAAATAAACGTTTTTGAAAATGTACCTTTTCTTTCTGTAACCTTTGGAAAATTATTAACCAGATGTCTAATGCAACTGTGTAAGTTTTAGAGTAGAAGAAAAAAAATATGGCATAGAAGCCATAGAACCATAGAATAACCAAAATGACTGTCCAGTTTAACCCCAAAGAGGAATCGAAGATGAATGTCCCCCATTTGGTACCCAAAAGTTCCGAATATGTCCAGTAAGTACCCATATGTGAACCAGAGGATTTATTTCGAACGGCGTCCTTTTTGTTAAATACTAGAAAGATTCTCTAGTCTGAGTAAGTATCCTTTGATTATTTGATTATGATAGTTTAGTCTTCTTAACACCCCTTCACCCTCCCTAACGAATCTGCGACCTAGCCACCGCACAACCAATGAGCTGCCGTCTCGCAAAGAGGCTTTATGTGTCTGTTCCTTCTACTAGCCCCATTTCGACCCCCCAGTATTCAAGTAGATAGTCTTATCCCTGTCCCCATTAGAGCAGACATGTAAAACGCTTCAAGTGTATTGCTAGGGAATTGCTGTTAAGAATTTGAAGTTTAACAGTATAGCGAGTACTTGCTATTTTGTTGAATAAACTCTCGGCCCATCCATTACTAAAGGAATCATTTTATCAATAATTATTTCTGGTTTGTTTCCAAAGATATAAGGATAAAACAAATTTGTTTAATACCAAACATCAGCCTTTTTGGCCTGGATCCCGCGTACCAAAAATTTTTATTAATAGCAAGCTGAAAATTTGTTAATAGCTTAACGGTGTTTAGTGGGACAAACTTTGATGTACGGGAACAGTGGAAGAGGGGAAGTTTTTATTGTGGAACAGGTTTCAGGTTTCGAACGTCAGACTACGAAGACGTCACATGTATTTTGTCGGACAGAATTTCCAATTGATTTTTTATCCTTTTCTTAAACTCTCATGCAAAAATCAGACTGCTATTTATCGCCAACATAATTCCTGTCATTTGACATGTTCTACGTGTCGGACTTATTAAAATGCCCAACATATTTCTCGGACAAACATTTTTTCATATATTATATAAAGTTTACTATTGAATAAACTTAAAAACAACCTGCTAGTTTTCACAATCATAAACTTGTCAGGATGACAAGTTCCACAATTAAAATCACCTTCCCCAATTAAAACTTCCCCTGTTCCAGTGTTTCCATACACCAAAGTTTGTCCGATTAGATACCGTTAAGCTATGTATTAACAAATTTTCAGCTTGCTATTAATAAAATTTTTTTGGTACGCGGGATCCAAGCCTATTTCAGAACAGTTAAAGAGTGTAATTTGAATATTTTAATGTTGCACACGTGTAGAGCCAGCTTGCTGACTATAAAATTAAGCGCAAGTTAAATAATCTACAATAAATTTTCTCTTCGTAAATTTAAGATACAAGAGCTCCCTCATTGCTATCATGAAAATTTCAGCAATGTTTCTCGCATGTTATACACACAGAATGTTCCAAAGTGGCCCTTAATAAGTATTTCAATTATGGAAGCCTTTGGTAGTTGTCTTGATCCCACCCTGTATTCCCCGAAGCGTAAATAGGTAATGAGATGATAAATTGAATGAGTCTAATCTGAAATAAATAAGCGGAAGGAGGAGAAAGCAAAACAGAATGAACTAAGTGGCACTAAACGAAGTAAGTGACGGATGGGAGTGGAATAGAGAGGGAAGATCCCCTCGATAAGTGCAAAGACAGAGACGGGCCGTAGACGCGGCTACATAAGCGTGAAATTGATCGCCTTCTTCAAGAGACCACCGCGCTATTTCGACTCGACGATGTTAAGCAAATCCGAGCGATTGTATATGTCGATCAATTCTTTGTTTCTTTTCAGTTTTTGAATTGAAATTGCTGTTTTATGGCAGCCGATCTAGAAAATTAGTAAACTGAGTTTTCGAGATAATGTTACCGGATCGGAAAATAAAATAAAACGATTTCAAATAGAAACTTTTATAGTGCTTCATTCCAAATATAAAAAGGACAATCGCAAAGAAATAAAAACATTATTAAAAAAATTGGTTATCTTATCTTTATTGGATAAGGAGTCTCGTTTGCATAATATAAGAAGAAACGAAAACAGTTTTAGTTGTTATCATTGTTAGAATTATTGTTAAAAATGTGTTTCTGTAATGGCTATAATAGTCCAGGGTAATAAGGTTTTTTCCATGACACTTGAACAGCCAGGGTACTGAAGCGTTTTTTCGACAGGTAATACCTATAAGAGCAAATTGTTACTATTTTCTACGTAGGATCTGGCGGCCATTTTTATTTATAAACAATTAAGTGTCAAAAAATGGCATTTTTTACTTTTTTTTTAATTAATGGAAAACAGGGAAACGTATGGATATTTTAGTACAAATATCTTCGAGACTATGGAAAAAGCTTTAAAATGACATATCACAAAGTTTGATACACTCATTTATTGTTAATATAATTGCGAAAAATGGTCAGAATTGCAAAAAAAAATATTTTCGCCATAACTATTGTAAAAATTAGTATACAGCTTTGAAATGTTTGCCAAATAAGGGTTCTTTGGTGCTTAATATGTCATTAAAATTTCAAAGTGATTCATTCGATTGTTTAAATTTTATTTAAATTGTTTATCCCAGAGAGCATTTTTTTGCAATAACATAAGTCAGAAAAAAATGACGTTAGAACAATTTCACAGGGGTCAAATGAAAGAGCATGAGCTATATTTTCAACTTGGTTTAAAAAAAGTGAAGAAAAAATGCATTTATTAGTAATAAATAATTATGCAAAAGTATCGTAAATCTTTCCTTATAAACTTTTTGTTTTGTTATATAAGAAATTTTATATATTTATTACAATTTTTTATCAATTATGATATAAATAACATTACTTGGTAGTTGTGCACTTAAATCAGTGCAAAAAAGTTAATTTTTGTGGAAAAAATTCAAAAAGTTTATAATGAAAAATTGACGATACTTTTGCATAATTATTTATTACTAATAAATGCATTATTATTCACTTTTCTAAACCATGTTAAAAATGTAGCTCATGCTCTTTCATTTAACACCTGTGGAATGGTTCTAACGTCATTTTTTTCTGACTTATGTTATTGCAAAAAAAATGCTCTCTGAGATAAACAATTTGAATAAAATTTAAACAATTGAATGAATCGCTTTAAAATTTTTATCGCGTATTAAGCACCAAAGATGCCTCATCTGACAAAAATTTCAAAGTTGTACACTAATTTTTACAATAGTTATGGCGAAAATATTTTTTTTTGCAATTCTGACCATTTTTCGCAATTATAATAAATTTTCGCAATAAATGAGTATATCAAACTTTGTAATACGTCATTTTAAAGCTTTTTCTATAATGACGAAGATATTTGTACTAAAAAAATAATTAGTTTCACTGTTTTTCGTTGATTTGAAAAAAGGGAAAAATACCATTTTTTCACCAGTTAATTGTTTATAAATAAAAATGGCCGCCAGATCCTACGCAGGAAATAGTTACAATATGTTCCTATGGGTATTACCTGTCGAAAAATCGCTTCAGTACCCTGGCTGCTGAAGTGTCACGAACAGGGTATATTTTTGTCTTATTACCCTGGCCTATAAAGGTATATCATGAATCTGTGAAAGTTTGTCGAAATACCGAAAAATATATTAGTTCCTAAAATTTAGGAATTATTAGTAGGACTATTACAAGAGTATCTATCTATCTAATGCGTATCTACTGCGTATCTTTAGTTATCCGACCATCTGATCTGTGGTCTGCCCTTTCCTCTTTTATGGTCCCAATGTCTCCAGTGGGTTATCGCTTCATTTCATCTTCCGTCTCTTTGTCTGCTGTTGTGTCCTGCAAATTTCCATTTGAGAGTAGCTGCATGTTTGTTTACGTCTTTCACTTGGGTCTTCTTTCTGATCCATGTATTTTTCTTTTTATCACTTAGCTTGATACCCAGCATCTACCTTTCCATTGCCCTTTGAGTCTTGGCCATCTTTTCCATTATTTTCCTTTGTAAAGGTCCATGTCTGTGCTTCATATTAAGTACTGGTAGGACACATTGATCATATACTTTTGTGCGGAGGTATTGGGCATATTTCTGGTTTTTCATGATATAGCTCATTTTTCCGGATGTCATCCATGCGAGTCTTATTTTCCTTTTTATTTCTGCTGTTTGATTTTCTTTACTCAGTTTTATTATTTGCCCTAGCTGGTATATGTACTCCTTGACTTTCTGTATTGTACTTGTTCCTATTTGCATGATTTCGTTGTTCTCTTCTACGTTTGTCATATATTTAGTTTTTGTGTAGTTCATTTTTAGACCTATCTCGTTTCATTCTTTGTCTAACTGTGTCATCATTTCGTTAAGATTTTCATATTGTCTGATATCACCGCTGTGTCATCCGCATATCTCAGGTTTTCAGCAGTTGTCCATTGATGTTGATTCCTTTGTTGTGCCATTCAAGTTTTTTGAATATATCTTCTAGTGTATGTGTAAATAATTTTTGGGATATTGTGTCCCCTTGCCTAATTCCTCTATTTATTTTTATTGGTTTAGTGTTTTGGTGTGGATGTATTTGGTGTGATGTTGCGGTTGTTGCTTTTTAGTAGATGTTATTCAACATGTCTGTGTATCGATAGTCGATCCTTCCATTTATTAGTGAGGATTGTATGGTCCAGTGTTCAATACTGTCAAAGGCCTTTTCAAAATCCACAAAAGCAATATATAGCGGCATTATGTACTCATTAGTGCATTCAATGAGTATTTATATTGTTAGCAAGTGGTCTGTTGTGCTGTATCCCTTTCTGAATCCAGCTTGATGTCGACATTGGTATCAGTCTAGCTTCCCTGTTAATCTGTTTGTTATAATTTTTGTAAGCAGTTTATACATGGTGCTCAGTAGTGTTGTTCGTCTATAATTTTGCAGATCACATTTGTCTCCCTTTTTGATAAGTCTTTGTCATTACAAGAGTAATAAAGCATTAAATTAAACACTTTTTAATTTTCACGGAAAGGTAACTAAGGCACTTTTCGCTTCAATGTGAGCTACTTTGCTACTCAGCTACTCTGTCCAATCGTGATCAGTGCATAAGTTCGCTTCAGCCACTGTGATTCTCAAAAACAATCTCTTATGTATGATGTCCCCCAAGGCTCGGTTTTGGGTCCGATAATATTTGAGGCTCTTAGAACACAAGGGGTGTAAGTGTCTAGTTTTGAGAAAACTATACTCAAAGTTCTAGACAAATTTAAAAAATCTAGGTAGGTACTACTTAGTATGTTTTCAATGATATGTCATTTTTGATCATTTTATTGTTAGTTTATGTAGAAAGTTTGAAGCCATCATGTTTTCTATGTGATTGGGAGTCCATTTTTGTATTTAATGCAATTTCCTAAAAATTGCGACTTACACCCCTTGTGTTCTAGGGACCTCATTTCTTGTTTATATTAATGACTGAGTGTACTATCATACTCTCAAGATGAGGCAATTAACACTGTTTTATTTGACTCTCTTGTCTGAGTTTGACACTCTTGATTACCAAACATCTGAAAAAAACTTATTTAAGTAATTATGTGGTTTTTAACTAAGTCTTTAAAAAAACTCTAAATCACAAAGTGTTAGTTTCATTTTAAGAAATAACACTGGTATTGGACACATTGCTCTATCACAAAGTACAACCGAGGCGAAGTTTCTGGGGGTACACTTGGATACAGGATTTACCTGGAAAAAACATATAGTTATCAAAAATGAATCAGCATTTTTAATTTCATTGCAACACGAAACTACAGCCGTATCATTATTCCAGTTCCATCAGAGAGTGCAGCAAGCACCTCTACCGGTTTAGAAACTTATTAGTATCTTATCAGGAGGCACATATGCTGCTCTCTCTGACCCAACTAGGACAAACCCCGGGGTGCAGTCACGAATCGCAACGAACGAAATGGCAGGGATGCCCTAGCGGCAACTGCTAGCAAAAAACTAAGTTTTCAATCTAATAGCACATAAAACAACATCAAAAAATGTTACTCTACATCCTACCAGACTGAAAACAATGGGAACCTTCTTTGGTAACACCCTCGAGGCTTCTACAATTTGCAAGCCATAACGGATGCTGAGACTAAGGGACATATAGTTAATTTATCGAAACAGTTTTCCCGACAACTTTTCCTGTTCAGGAATCTTGTACACGTGACTTCCAGGGAAGCTATTTTAACAGCTTTTAATAGTAGCTTTCATTCTCATCTGACTTATGACGTTCCCTCCTGGGGTCACTCTTGTCACATTGATACAGTGTTTGGATAACAAAGTGTGTTTGTATTAACTCTGGGCTCGGCTATGCTCAGCTGTAGAAACTCCTTTAGAGCGTTTAAAATTTTTTTACCTTTTGTATACAGGGTGTTAGTAAATAAGTATGAAAAATTTTAAGGGCTAATTCTACATGAAAAATTAATACCAGTTTGCTCTATAAACATATGTCCGCAAATGCTTAGTTTCGGAGATAAGGGGTGTTGAAATTTTTATTTCAAACTGCCAATTTATTTATTGCTCTAAGACCAGTTGAGCTATGAAAATGAAATTTGGTGAGTTTTAGGAGGTAGTTATTACGAATTTTTTGACATACAATTTAGAATTTTGTATTTATCATCGGCGCGCCTACGGACAATGGTCTGAATTTTTTTAAAGAAAAAATAGTACGCCACTGAGATATTTCGAATTAAAAATTATTTTCAAATTTCACGTCTAATTTATGATAAAAAACCTTTCTTGCCTTTTTTTCATATGATGCACCGTTTTTATGCAGAAAAATAAAACATCTTGGCGCGTATTTTTCATTTCTTAATTCATCATCAAGAACTATCCAATATAATAATACTAAACTAGAACAATAACAGAAAATATTACAAATAAGATTTCAACTAGGTGCAAAGCTACAAGAAATGTTTAAAATGATTTCCTTTACAGATAACAGAAGAATTTTATATTCATCATTGGCGCGCGTACGGGTAATGGTCTGAATTTTTTGAAGACAAAAATAGTACGCCACTGAGATACGTCAAACTAAAAATCATTTTTGAATTCCTCGTTCAATTTACGACAAAAAATTTTTCTTTCCTTTTTTTCATACGCGTCGCCGTTTTTATACAAAAAAATAAAACATCTTAACGCTTACCAAGTATTTGAGGTAGTTTCCATATGCATACATAGAAACTTTCAAATACTTTGTAAACGTTAAGATGTTTAATTTTTTTGCATAAAAACGGCGCCGCATATGAAAAAAGGCAAGAAAGATTTTTTGTCGTCAATTGAACGAGGAATTCAAAAATGATTTTTAGTTTGACATATCTCAGTGGCGTACTATTTTTTTCTTCAAAAAATTCAGACCATTACCCGTACGCGCGCCAATGATGAATATAAAATTCTTCTGTTACCTGTAAAGGAGATCATTTTAAACATTTCTTACAGCTTTGTACTTAGTTGAAATGGTATTAGTAATATTTTCTGTTATTGTTCTAGTTTAGTATTATTATATTGGATAGTTCTTGATGATGTATTAAGAAATGAAAAATATGCGCCAAGATGTTTTATTTTTCTGCATAAAAACGGTGCATCATATGAAAAAAAGGCAAGAAAGGTTTTTTATCATAAATTAGACGTGGAATTTAAAAATAATTTCTAATTCGAAATATCTCAGTGGCGTACTATTTTTTTCTTTAAAATAATTCAGACCATTGCCCGTAGGCGCGCCAATGATGAATACAAAATTGTTAATTGCATGTCATAAAATTCGTAATAACTACCTCTTAAAACTCACCAAATTTCATTTTCATAGCTCAACTGGTCTTAGAGCAATAAATAAATTAGCAGTTTGAAATAAAAATTTCAACACCCCGTATCTCCGAAACTAAGCATTTGCGGACATATGTTTATAGAGCAAACTGGCATTAATTTTTCATGTAGAATTAGCTCTTAAAATTTTTCATACTTATTTACTAACACCCTGTATATTATGCAGTGTTTGTTGCACATTAAACAAAATCTTAGCCAATAGACTACGCATATAGATTTTCACAATTATCCTAAGGCAAGCCGCACACCAAAGAAACATGAAACGAAAAACATGAAACATGAAACGAAAAACATGTTTCATGAAAAGAAAACACTGCTAAACAAATCTCAAAATCCGCCTACCAATGAAATGAGTGTAATTCATGCTCATGACACATTTTTATTTTCGGAGAGTTTCATAAATGGCCGGACATATATTTGTTTAGCAGTGGTTTATTTCCATGAAACGTAATTTACGTTTCATGTTTCTTTGATGTGCGGCCTCGCTTACAGAAACAACATTAATCTTATACATAGTAGATTCGGCCTTTTAGAATCTGTGCAAATAGCTAGGGAAGCTGACACGTCCTGTGAGCACCTGCGCCTGTGTCCGCAGTCCGCCTGTGTCCGCACCTGCGCCTGTGTCCGCTAGTCTAAGCGCCTGTGTCTGCAGTCCAGCCAGCTCCGCAGATTCACTGTGCCACATCTTCCTTTGCATCCCACTCGTCTTGCCACATCCCGATGGACGTGGAATGTGGATGGAAGACTGGTGGGAAAATCCTCACATGAAGCGTCCATCTGGCACAAGATCGGAGTCAAGAGATGCAGCAAGCTAACAATGTTTACCAGCATTACCATGTCCTGACAAGGCTTCAAGGAATAAGGAGAAGGATGTTGGGTAGGACAAGTCAGTAGGGAATATAATAAGTGGAGGACCAAAGTTTAGATAAAAACGGACCCATACAATAAGAGATTGCAATTTTAACAAAAAATAAACATTTTAGCGAAATAGGTCAGGTGTGTTTGAATAGTGAAACAGGAAGAGATGAAGTAAAACACTAAAGTTTCTTCTTCATCTTCTTTTTGTATAGACAAGAATCTGTCTGTTTTTTCAATGTGCCTCTAGTAAGTTGTCGTTCCATCGTTTTCGTGGTCTTCACACTGATCGTCTTCCTATTGGGAAACCGTCTCTCGCTGTCCTTACTACTCTATTTATTGTCATTCGTCTTATGTGGTCATTCCATTCTATTCTTCTGTTTCTTACCCAGTTATTAATGTTGTCCACGTTGAATCTCCGTCGTATATCTACAGTATGTCCCTGTAAGTTGTATCCATATGGAAAACTTTTTTATTATTAATTTTACGAAAAAAAGCCATTCTTCATAAAAATCTCTGCATGGTCCAAAACCTAAGATTCAACCATCAGATATCAAATTTTATGAATATTATACGAGGTATGTCAAAAAGTTTGAATTTCACTCAAGAGTAAAGTTAGTGTTGCCCAAATGCAAGACCAAGACGAGACTTAGACAGTCTTGGTCTTGGTCTTGCGCCAGTACACCTGGTCTTGGTCTTGGTCTTGGTATTGCGCTCCCGGTCTTGGTCTTGGTCTTGGTCTTGCAGCAAGAGTCTTGCAAGTCTCGCAGTTGCCCATTAGCCTATTGCATATCTTTGAACAACGTGACAGAGATGTACATTTTAAGCTAGAATATCATAGCCGTAGTAAAGACCAACCAAATTAATAAATATCTAGACCAGCGGTTCTCAATCTGGGGTGCATGTACCACTGGTGGTACATATCATTATTTGCGGTGGTACACAAAACGCAAACACAGCTAAAATCAGCACCACAATTATTATTATACTTAATTGGATTACCTAGCTAGATACCTATTTCAGTTAGTTGGTAACAAAAATAATAAAAAGTATTTTATGGTTCATGACTCAAAAAGATTGTGGAGTTTGAACCCATGATCTAAGTGATCCGTGCCTATGTTCTAACTAACTAAAGTTTATTAGAAACTTATATATTTTATTATATTAATACAGGGTAGCAAAGCCATATACATGATGAACGGCATTCTGTGGGACCAGACAATATATAAAGCTAACAAACAGCTCATATACAATAGCATACTTAAAAGTATAATCACATATGGCAGTGAAGTTTGGCCACTGAAACAGAGAACGGAGAAAATGCTACTAGTAACAGAAATGGACTTCTGGAGAAGAGCAGCAGGCAAATCAAGAAGAGATCGGATACCAAATGAGAGAATACGAGAAATGATGGGAGTCACACATACAATAATTGATGACATAAAAACAAAACAACTAGTATAATACGGCCATGTACAGAGAATGCCAGATGACAGGATCCCTAAGCAGATTTTGGCATGGACACCACAAGGGAGAAGAAAAAGAGGAAGGCCGAGAAGAAGCTGGAGGGAAGGAATTGAAAAAGAACTAGAGGAAAGAGAAATCCCTCCAGGTCTATGGTTAAACAGAGAAGAGTGGCGGTTAGGAGTCGAAAGGCGTCGAAGAACGCTGTAAACCGATAGTAATAGTAGTAGTAGTGTATTTTATTATTAAATATAAGCGAATGTAATGTCCAATATAAGCGAAAATATGAGGTTATCGTTGTAATTTCAGTATTTTATAAATGCTAGCATATTCCGCAGAGTGATGCTAGCTCTGTGAAAAAACACACGTTTATTGGTACACCCGGTCTACAGTGACAATAATAATTGACCTGTCTAGCAACAATAATATTACAGCGATATTTATAAAAATAAGACAACAAAAAAATCACTTAAATCCCACAACAGGCTTAGGAAATTCAAGACATTAACAATGACCTGTTTTTAAGGTGGTGAGTAAATTTTTTGGAGAAGTGTATATTGTTAATTTCGGTATTTTATTTACACTGTTCCTTTGTCTCGTTATCATACTATTCATACTTTTAAATAATAGCCGCGCTGTTTCGGCAAATTTTCTGTAACCCAGTGATCTCATACCATAGGTCATAGCACATTCAGCAAAAATAATACATAATAGTCTTACTATTCTATATACCGATAATTTATCAGCAAGGTGACATATTTTTAAAAAGTTTGGATACGATATTTGATATTACTATCGGCGTCGCAAAGCAAGAATGTTATGTTATGATTAGAAGGCGACTATTCTCATAATAGGTCTGGATCCCGCGTATGAAAAAAAAAGTTGATTAATAGCAAGCTGAAAATTTGTTAAGAGCTTAAGGGTGTTTAGTCGGACAAACTTTGATATATGGGAACACTGGAACAGGGGAAGTTTTAATTGTGGAACAGTTTAAAAATTTGGAACGGCCAGACCACGAAAACGTCACATGTATTTTGTCCAACAGAACTTCCAATTGATTTGTTACCTTTTCATTAAACTTTCATGCAAAAATTAGACTGCTATTTATCACCTGTCATAATTCCTGTCATTTGACATGTTCTACGTGTTCCACTCATTATCATGCCCATTTGGTGATAAATAGCAGCCTGATTTTTGCATGAGAGTTTAATGAAAGGGTAACAAATCAATTGGAAGTTCTGTCGGACAAAATACATGTGACGTTTTCGTGGTCTGACCGTTCCAAATTTTTAAACTGTTCCACAATTAAAACTTCCCCCGTTCCAGTGTTCCCATATATCAAAGTTTGTTCGACTAGACACCCTTAAGCTATTAACAAATTTTCAGCTTGCTATTAATCAACTTCTTTTTCATACGCGGGATCCAGACCTATAACCCGGACAACTAATTTCAGATAAGTCGTCTGATGGGAAGGAAAGTACAAAATATTGTATTTTTACATTGGGTGCGTTCGGACGACCATAGCGGCTGGCGGTCAGCAGAAATCGGCTGAGTGGTTGTATCCAGCCGTGATAGGGAAAGCTTAGTAAATCTCTCAGCGGCTGGCTTCCAGCGGTGACGTCTGACAGCTACTGCTGGCTCAGCTGTCCAGCCGCTGTGGTCGTCCGAACGCACCCATTGTAATCAGGGTCGTCTTAACCCGGGGGTGCAAGGGGTGCGAGGCACCCGGGCGCCAAGTCCAAGGGGCGCAAGCCGAACATTTGCTAAGCTCAAAATTGCGCTGTTTGTCCTTAAAAAACCTAAAAATAACAAAAACATACAAGTGCGCTTCCGACATTTTTTACAAAGGCTATTTATTAATCTTACTACACCTACAATACGCAAATGTAATACGAA
This sequence comes from Diabrotica virgifera virgifera, assembly GCF_917563875.1. Taxonomy (NCBI): domain Eukaryota; kingdom Metazoa; phylum Arthropoda; class Insecta; order Coleoptera; family Chrysomelidae; genus Diabrotica; species Diabrotica virgifera. The sequence goes on from NC_065448.1 coordinate 166,130,521, forward strand.
ACGATTCTGCTGATAAAAGTATAATTGCCGTTGGGGGGCTATGTATGTATCCCACTTTTAGCGACGCCTTTTATAATAGGAAAATATAAATGCTGATTTTCTAAAACCTAATTTTCTTCATTGCGTTTGCGACAAGAAAGACGTTTATTTTACGTTTTTAGAAAGACATGAGAGAAGGGTAGCCACTTAATTTCTGTAAAAAAAATATGTACCTAGATCTAAAAAAAGACTTGCTAGAAAGTCATACAGTAGACTCTGTCAATTCAGCAGCAGTTGAACGCGAAAGAAAAAGGTGGACGGCGGTTTTAGAAAGAATTATCGAAATAATATCATTTTTAGCATGACAAAATTTACCATTAAGAGGAACCAGTCAAAGGTTGCATGAATAGGATAACTTTTTAAAATTAATAGAATGTATTTCCAATTTTGATAATACGCCATCAGAACACATTACACGAATTGTTGTCTAATCTCCCTTTTTTCTGGAAATCTAATGAACTTTCTTATTTTAAATGGAACAACCTGTATATTTTTTGCGTTTTGAAGTCCTTAAGAAATACTGATTATTTTTTATGTTATATTCCTTATACCTAAATGCCATCATTTCGGAGTTATTGCGACATTTATTAAAAAAAAATTTAAAGTAATTATAGACATCAATTTTTTTGGCCCGGTTAGACATTTTCTAGGTTCTTTGGATCATTGGGAATAAAAAAAGGTTTTTTGTAATTTTTCTCTAAAGTTAATCGTTTCCGAGTTATAAACAATTTAAAACTGAAAAAAAAATGAAAAATGGCGATTTTAAAGGTTCAAAAACACAAGTAAAAAGAATAATTTTTAAAATTACGAAGTACCAAAATTCAAGTTCAAACCTTCTTCTATCAGCTCCTTATAAGAATTGATGGCACGTTTTATTATAAAACATTGTTTTTTATTGTTAATGAAACTCATAAGAGAGGACGGGCGATCGGGCTGCATTAACAACTAAAAAACAATATTTTAGAATGAAATAAGACCAAATCACTTATCGGTAGCTGATAAAATAAGGTTTGAGTTTGAATTTAGGCACTTTGTAGTTTCAAAAATAATATTTTTTACTTAAGTTTTTGAACCTAGAAAATCAGCTATTTTCGATTTTTTTCAGTTTTAAATTGTTTATAACTCGGAAACGATTAGCTTTAGAGAAAAATTATAAAAGACCTTTTTTATTCCCAATGATCCAAAAAACCTAAAAAAATGGCTAACCGGGCCGAAAAAATTGATTTTAAAATTTTCTTTAAAATTGTTTTTAATAAATGTCATAATAACTCCGAAATTGTGGCATTTAGGTATAGGGAACATAACATGAAAAATAATCAGTATTTCTTAGATACTTAAAAACGCAAAAATATATAGATCTATTTAAAATAAGAAAGTTCATTAGATTTCCAGAGAAACGGAAGATTTGACAACAATGTAATTACCACTATAATATCGGCCGCATTAGAAGACCCTGGCTCACAAAAAGCTATAAAAATCGTTTTAGCGGTTTCCGAGAAATTACTTCTCTCGGTTTCCATACTCTCTCGCTACCCTGTATAATCTTCTGACAAAAGGGGGCGCAAAGATGAGTCTTGCACCCCGGCGCCGTGTATGATTAAGACGGCCCTGATTGTAATAATGACCTGAGTACGTGTCAAATGTGTCAAGTGTTCTTTAAATGGATATTTTGACTCGCTATGTATGTTTATGGTATTGTTCGTAGTGAACATAAGTCCAATTTTCAAAATTTTTGTTACAAATTTTTTTAGTTTCTCATAAAGTATGTAAGAATATAGCCGAACTAATATACATACTCCCTAAAACGACCCTCAGTTCTAACTGCAAGACGCAAGAGTCTCGCAGGCTAAGTCTTGTTCTTGCTCAAGTCTTGCACGGTAAGTCTTGGTCTTGGTCTTGCTAAAATTAGGCGGTCTTGGTCTTGGTCTTGCGAAAACGCAAGAACAAGACCAAGACTGCAAGACCAAGACCGATTTTGGGCAACACTAAGTAAAGTAGCTTTATTTTTTACAATACATATTGAAAATTGCTATTATGAAAAGTTGTTTGGAATTAAAAACTATATTCTAATATGCAATTAAATCCTTCTAATTGAAAAAATTTTTTTTGAAAAATTATGGATCACTAACACTATTTTCAGTTATTTCAATTCTGATAACACTTTTATTATTAATTTTACGAAAAAAAGTGATTCTTAATAAAAAGTTCTGCATGGTCTGAAACCTAAAATACAACCATCTTATGTCAATTTTTATCAATTTTATACAAGGTATGTCAAAAAATATGAATTTGGCTAAAGAGTAAAATACCTTTATTTTTCACAATATCGAAAATTGTTATTATGAAAAGTTACTAAGAATTTAAAACCATGTTTCAGTATGTAATTACATCCTTCTTATTGAAATATTTTGAACTATAAAGGTACTTTATTTTGATCTAAATTTATCTTTTTCGACACAACTCGTATAAAATTGGTTATTATTATTATATTATTATAAAACTCGTATAACATGGTTGTATTTTAGGTTTTAGAGTATTTTAGACCATGCAGAACTTTTTATTTTGAATCACTTTTTTCGTAAAATTAATATTAAAAGAGTTACATATTAGAATTAAAATTACTGAAAATAATGTTAGTTATCCATAATTTTTCAAAAAAAAAAAATGTTTTTAAATTAGAAGGATGTAATTGCATACTAGAATATAGTTTTTAATTCCAAACAACTTTTCATAATAGCAATTTTAAATATTGTGAAAAATAAAGCTACTTTACCCCTGAGTGAAATTCAAACTTTTTGACATACCTCGTATAATATTCATAAAATTTGATATCTGATGGTTGAATTATAGGTTTTGGACCATGCAGAGCTTTTTATGAAGAATAACTTTTTTTCGTAAAATTAATAATAAAAAAGTTTTCCATATGGATACAACTTACAGGGACATACTGTATACTTCTCGCTCTGTCCCATAGAGTCTTACCATCGATTTTCGAAGGGTTTTCGTCTCCGCTGTTTCGAGCAAACTTTTTTTCCTTTCTGTGTCACTTCGTGTTTATGCCGCGTAGTCATTATTGGTCTGATCACTGTTTTGTAAATTCTGCCTTTCATTTCTTTTCCGATCTTTTTATTTCTCCATACTGTGTTATTCAGGCAACCTGCGGCTCTGTTTGCTCTATTCACTTGATCTTCCACTTCTGTTGCGAGCCTTTCGTAGCCAGATAGTGAGATGCCTAGATATTTACACTCCATCACTTGTTCTATTATCCTCCAGCTCCAATCTACATGTTATTGGACTTGCTGTTATACCCATGAATTTTGCCTTTTTTTGGGGAAATTAACATGTTAAATTTTGTAGCTGTTAGGTTAAATTGGTGCAGCATGCGTTGTAAATCATCTTCACTAAAGTTTTAAACTAAAATTGTAGATAATTCCCAATAAAAATAGTAAATTATATCGAACGATATTGAAAATCTCCTGAAAAGAACCAAAAAATTAACCAAGTAATACTGGACACAATGAACAAACAAAAAGAAGTCGTATTGACTAATAAAATGAGGAAATCACATTACATTACAAACAGATATAAAAATATCAACTGTTAAAGTGATTATGCAGGGAAAGATTAAAAGTAAGGGCAGTATATGTAGGAATAGGAAATAGAAGAATGTTTTGGTTGAGAAACCCCAGTGAATGGTTCACTTGCAGTTCTATTCAAGGGTGATCGACCCATAGCTGGTGATGTTATTATGGTGGTGGTGATGTAAGACATTAAACAAATATTATTATTTATTCCAAAGTTTCTTTTGGATTCTTCTTAATTTTTTTTGTTGTTTTGTTAACCAAATTTTAGATGGTACCTGCAACCTTTTTCGTCTTTACCTGCCATCTCCGCGACAAAGGTTGGCAATCATCATTGCTATTCTAACGTTTGACACTACAACCCGAAAGAGTTCAGTTGAACTGCATCCAAACCCTTCTCTGAGGTTTCTCAGCCCGGACATTTTTCTTTTACCTATGCTGCGGCTTTCCTTAATCTCTCCCTGCATTATTAAATTCAGGATTTCATATCTGCCACCACGTGTTATATGACCCAGATATTGTAGTTTTCTTATTTTGATGGAATCCAGTATCTCCCTGCTGTTCGCTATTCTTCTTAGCACTTCTTCATTGGTTATTCTGTCTGTCCAGGAGATTCTTAGAATTCTTCGATATGTCCACATCTAAAATGCTTCCAATCTATTGAGACATTATTTATTAAGATTCCATATCTCCACACCATACAAAGGAACAGAAAATACATAACACTTTAGCACTTGTTTTCTAAGATTTAAGTTGAGGTCTCTAGTACATAATATTTGTTTCATATTATTGAATGCACTTCTAGCCTTTTCCATTCTAATTATGATTTGTTTGATATAATCGTTTGTTTCATTAAGAGGCCTGGATCCCGCGTACCAAAAAAAAGTTAATTAATAGCAAGCTGAAAATTTGTTAATAGCTTAACGGTGTCTAGTTGGACAAACTTTGTTGTACACGAACACTGGAACAGGGGAAGTTTTAATTGTGGAACAGTTTAAAAATTTGAAACGCCAGATTACGAAAAGGTTCCATGTATTTTGTCGGACAGAACATCCAATTGATTTGTTACCCCTTCATTAAACTCTCATGCAAAAATCAGACTGCTATTACTAACCAACACGATTCCTGTCATTTGGCATGTTCTTCGTGTTCCACTCATTAAAATGCCCAATTGGTGATAAACACCAGTCTGATTTTTGCATGAAAGTTTAATGAAATGGTAACAAATCAATTGGAAGTTCTCTCCGACAAAATACATGGAACGTTTTCGTAATCTGGCGTTTCAAATTTTTAAACTGTTCCACAATTAAAACTTCCCCTGTTCCAATGTTACCGTACATTAAAGTTCGTCCGACTAGACACCGTTAAGCTATTATCAAATTTTCAGCTTACTATTAGTCAAATTTTTTTGGTACGCGGGATCCAGATCCATAATGTTTGTCCCTAAATCGTTATTATTCTGTATAGTATTCTTTCTATCGTCTTATTATTTACGTGTAGATTGATGTTTCTAATATTTTTCTTTGATATAACTATGAACTTTGTTTTGTTTATGTTTAGTGACAGACCAAATTCTTCACTTATTGCAACAATATTATCTAAAATTCTTTGTAGATCTGTAATATTTTCTGCTATTAGTATTGTATCATCAGTATATCTATTTCACATATGAGCCATTTATTTTTGCGCCTACTATTTCATCTTCTAATGCTTTTTTGAATATTTCCTCTGCGTATGCATTAAACAGTGATGGCGACAAGACACAGCCCTGTCTAACACCTCTGTCTAAAAACCTGCAATACCTAATACCAATTTTAAATTTGATTTGCTACTAATTTGATTCTAGTTTTTTGTTAGTAACATTTATGTATTTTCCGGTATAACGTATCTCGCCTGGTATGTGCATTAACTGTTGTAAGGTGTAATGAGGCCAACAGGAAACTTACACGTATATTTAACAAAAATGGATTAATGTGCATATCCTGGTAGGTGACACGCCTATTTAAAATTAGTTTAAGTTGAAAAGAACAGAAAGTGTGCTGCAAGGGTTCATTTGCAACTTTATAAAATTAAAAGTTTTATTGTAGGAAGTTGGCTGATGCATAACGAAACTTTTCTCTTAGAATGAAAACAGTTTTAATTAGACAATGCTTTCAAATTAATCGAAGTTTAGAAAAACAATTTAATTAGCTGTAAAATATACAGAGAAATTAACCTTTTACTATTAAGCGCAACATAATGAAGTTTATTATGATACGGAGTATAAACGAATCAGGATTAAAAAGAAGAGGGAGCGACGAAGAAAAGCAGTAAGAGAATTTTTAATTTTTAAGGTACTAAAACGAAATAGGTAGTAATTTTAATTAAAAAGTTAGAAAAGTATCTTTTGTTTTAGTAGCAGAAAGAAGCAAATAAAGTTTAGGGGTAGACGTTTTGTTCCCGTAATTAGGAGGAAATTAAACTGTTCCGATGGTCATCCCAAGAACACTCCGAATTTAAGTTTACACAGATTTATTCGACTTTTTATTGAGATAACTTTTTAACGTTTCACTGCTCCGAGCAAAAAATTTGTAGACTCAGACTCGATTCGCACACAACTTTAATTGTGTTTAAATTAATTATTTACTCGATTTCGTTTGATGTCGGCTAAATTTTATTTTCTTTTTTATTGTTTCAACAAAGAACTCACTGCTTCTCAATTTACAAATTTTAAGACAGCATTTTTAAACGGTATTGATTATTACATAACAACGAATCGCTTGTGCTTGTGTTTTTCTAATATACAAAATACATAAACTTAAATTCCTTAAATATTAAATAATACCATCATTATTAAGAACTTTAAAAGCTATCTTCTTCTTCTTCTTGATGTGCCTATCCTTGAGAAATCTAAGCTATCATCTGGTCAATATTTATCTTATTTGAAGCAGAAAAGCGCTGTTGTGTTGAACCAGGTTTTGAGGTTTTATAATCAGGATGTTCTTTTTCTTCCTGACCCTCGCTTTCCAAATATTTTTCTTTGTAGGATAGATGGATAAGAACTATATAATAATACACGAGGAAGAATTTCCTGTAGCTGGCTGTATACCATTCATCATCATCATTCTCTTTGCCTTATCCCTATGCGGGGTCGGCTTCCCTAATTGCATTTCTCCACACAATTATATCTTGGGTCATATCAATGTTAATCTCCTTTACCAACATGTCCTGCCTTATCGTCTCCCCCCAGGTCTTCTTTGGTCTTTTTCTCCTACTCCTTCCAGGAATCTGCACTTCAGCTATTCTTCGTATTGGGTGATTAACGTCTCGACGTTGAACATGACCAAACCATCTTAACCTATGCTCTCTCATTTTGGCATCAATTGGTGCCACACCTAGACTTCCCCTAATATACTCATTTCTAATTTTATCTTTCTTTGTCGCTCCACTCATCCATCTAAGCATTCTTATTTCCGCCACATGCATTCGTTGTTCCTCTTTCTTTTTCACTGCCCAACATTCAGTTCCGTACATCATAGCCGGTCTTATGGCTGTTTTATAGAATTTTCCCTTCAACTTCATTGGAATTTTTCTGTCACACAACACACCACTCGCTTCTTTCCACTTCATCCATCCAGCCCTAATTCTACTGCATGCAACTTCACCTATTTCTCCATTACTCTGTAATACCGATCCCAGGTACTTAAAACTATTGTTTTTTACAATCAGTTCACCATCCAAAGATACCATTTTATTTGTAGTAACTCCATCTTTAAATGAACATTCCAAATACTCTGTTTTTGTCCAACTAAGTTTTAAACCTTTTTCCTCCAGAGCTTGCCTCCACTGTTCCAGTTTTTGTTCTAAGTATCTTTCACTATTTCCTACTAACACGACATCATCAGCATACATTAAGCACCATGGAATGTTACCCTGTAGTTTTGCTGTTATCTGGTCCAAAACTAATAAAATAAATACGGACTAAGCACAGAGCCTTGGTGCAATCCTACTTTCACATGAAATTTATCAGAATCTCCCACACCTGTCCTAACACTAGTCGTTACTCCCTCATACATATCCCTCACAATCTTTACATATTCACCAGGGACTCCTTTCTTATTGAGTGCCCACCACAGAATCTCTCGAGGAACTCTATCATATGCTTTCTCAAGATCAATGAATACCATATGAGCGTTTGTTTCTTTACTCCTGTATTTTTCCATCAACTGCCTTATAATGAAAATTGCATCTGTTGTTGATCTACCCTGCATAAAGCCAAATTGATTCTCGGATATTTCGGTATCTTCACGTATCCGTCTATCAATTACTCTTTCCCATATTTTCATGGTGTGGCTAAGCAGTTTTATAGCCCTGTAGTTTGTACATTGTTGTATATCTCCCTTGTTTTTGTAAACAGGTACCAGTATACTGCTTCTCCATTCGTCTGGCATTTGTCCGACTTCCATAATTCTATTAAATAGACCTGCTAGCCACCTTGTTCCTGTCTCTCCCAATGCTCTTCATACTTCCCCAGGAATATCATCTGGTCCTACCGCTTTTCCTTTCTTTATTTTTTGAAGCGCTTGAGCCACTTCCTCGTTGGTTATTTTGGTGACCATTGCTGCTACTGTCTCCCTTGACTCTACAGGCTGTCTGTCAAATTCTTCATTTAATAAGCTGTCAAAGTACTTTCTCCATCTCTTTTTGACATCCCTTTCGTGAACTAGTATTTTATTATTTTCATCTCGGATACATCTAATCTGATTAAAATCTCTTGCTTTCTTTGCTCTCTGTTTGGCTATTTTATATATCTTCGTTTCGCCTTCCCTGGTATCAAGTTGATCGTATAGGTTTGAATACGCTTCTGCTTTGGCTTTTGCTACTGCTACTTTCGCTTCCTTTTTCGCCACCATATAGTTTTGATGATCTGTGTCGGATCTGGTTTCTTGCCACTTTTTATATAATTTTCTCTTCTCTTTTATTTTTCCTTGTACTTCGTTTGACCACCACCAAGTCTCTTTATTATCAAACTTTTTTTCCTGACGTTTTCCCAAGTATTTCAATAGCAGTCTCTCTAATTCTACTGGCCATTTTTCTCCAAACCTAACCTAACCATTAATTACAAGTAAAATTTATTAAAAAATTTTTGTCTTGGTAAAAAGTATATTAGTTTAAAAATCCTCTATAGGGCTACAAACATAGAAACAAAACGTTTTCGTTCTGTAACAAGAACATCATCAGTGTTACAAGAACATGGTGAGCCAACCAAAAAATACAAAGGTCAAAGCCTTTCAGAAACAGACTAAAAGTCTCATATAGATGCAAACATGTCAAAATCCAAAGGATATAATTCCTATGGCTACGGCCCTAGGGCAACATATGACTCCCACACGTGGTAGGTGGGTCAATAGGTAACAATTAGGTCATTATGTTACAAGAGGTGACAGGCTTGATGGATATAATTCCTATGGCTACGGCCCTAGGGCAACATATGACTCCCACACGTGGTAAGTGGATCAATAGGTAACAATTAGGTCATTATGTTACAAGAGGTGACAGGTTACAGGCCTGTCAACATAATGACCTAATTGTTACCTATTGACCCACTTATCACGTGCGGAAGTCATATGTTGGCCTAGGGCCGTAGCCATAGGAATTATATCCATCCTTTGGATTTTGACATGTTTGCATCTATATGAGACTTTTAGTCTGTTTTTGAAAGGCTTTGACCTTTGTATTTTTGGTTGGCTCACCATGTTCTTGTAACACTGATAATGCTCTTGTTACAGAGCTAAAACGTTTTGTTTCTATGTTTGTAGCCCTAGGGGGCTTTTTAAACTAATATACCTTTTACCAAGACAAAAATTGTTTATTAAATTTTACTTTTAACAATATAATAATAATATGTAACCACTAAGAGCCTAGTAGGCTCATGGCTTGATGTACTATTATTTTCCACTCCGTTTTGTCAGTTGCTTTTCTTTCCTAGGTTGTTACGTTAAGTCTTCTCATATCTTCTTTAACTCCGTTGCTCCATCGTTCTTCCTCTTCGCCTTTTTCCTGCCAATGCACTAGATAGTATCATTCTGGGAATTCTAGATGGAATCATTCTCTGCACATGGCCCAACCATCTAAGTGTTTGCGCGTTAATTAACGCTAATGTTTTAGGCTCTTGATAGAGCTCAGTCAGTTCGTTATTTGTTTTTCTTATCCATTGTCCACTGTGTTTTTTTGTTGTGACCCATGTTTCAGAAGCATACGTCACTATCAGCCTTATTACGGTCTTGTAAGTTGATGTTTTGCTCTCTGAGATATATTTTTGCTTCTTAACAACCCATTGAGAGCATATATAGCGCAGTTTTCCGAAATAATTGTTTTGCATTTCTTCTTTACAGCTAGGTTCTCTTGTGAAGGCAGTTCTTAAGTGCTCAAATTTTTTATCTTTTTCAAATCTGTATTGTGTTCCCTTTGCTGTTGTCATTGTTATATATTGCTCCCAAATGAATTACTTATTTGTCCATTCCGTATACTTCATTTTTGCTTCATTTATGTATATACTACCCTTTGGGTGCTGCTCTCTCTTCGAGTTTCCTGACTCCATTAGTTATATTTTGCTTCTAGCCAAGATTACTAAATCGTTCGCAAATACTAAGCGCTGATGTTTTTTGTAGTAAATTAGACCTGTTCTAATGTTTGCTTCCTGTTATCACTTGCAGGTCCGTATAATATTACGTATTTGTCAAAATAAGTAAGAAATAAATATGGAAATAGCGAAAATACATGGACATTTTTTACAGGCAACCGTTTATCTTCCTAGTCTTTCTATATTAGCTTTAAAATTTTTGGAGAATAAATGGCTTGTTGTCCGTCCGATAACACATCTTATAACTAAGAACCCAGAAAGCGCTGGTCGAAAAAATTTTCTGGTAATTAAAACATATTAATTATTCAAGCCCAACACCCAAAAAATTCATTAATCACGGCAGAAATAAACTTTCCAGGAAAAATAAATCTCAACCGTTTGTAACTAAATTGCCGTTCAGAATTCGTGGCCGTTATCTTTACCGCTTAGCATTTGTGATGGATAGTAGAGATCTGTTATTTTCCTCTCCAAAAGTTGGAATTCTGACATAAAGCAATATTTAATAATCTGAGTTTACAAATGGATTTCGATAAGGAGGAGAGTTTCTGGCGGCTATTGGACACTGTTATCATCCTTGTTTTCAGACTCATGAAAAATGTATTTAATTGAAAATAAAAAATGGTTAGTTGCACGTAGAATTTAGTGGAAAAATTAGGGTTTAGTCGAAAGTTCAGATGATAAGTCGTAGTCGTATTCTTAACGGTACGTACTTTAAATTTCTCGACAACTACAACCTACGTTGCTGTACCACTGGCAAATAATATACTGCTAGACATAAGTAAGGGATGTATGCAGCTAAAATAATTAAGCTTATTTTCATAGTTGATTTTTTCGTGAACAGATTAACGGATTCCGCTAATTTTTTTTTATTATTTTAGATATTTCTTTGGTGTTTACGCAGTTGGGCAAAGGTCTACTCAAACTTTTTTTTAATTAAAAATTTAAAAAAATAAAAAATTTTGAAATTTAAAAAATAAAATGTTTACAAAATATGAGACTACAACATAATTTTAATGTATACCTATTTTAATGTATATGTCACCTTTATACCTTTTCCTTTCTACAGGGTACATCAAACTTAACATAAGAAAAACATTCCTTTTCTTCCACCCGGTATAAGTACAAAAAAGAGTTTTGAGTAATCCTTTGCTCAACTGTGTAAACACTAAAAAAAATCTAAAATAATAAAAAAATTAGCTGAATCCGTTCAGCTAATCCATCATCATTAAGCATTATTTGTTCACGAAAAAATCAACTATGAAAATAAGCATAATTTTCTATATCCCAAACTTATGCCTCGCAGTATACAGGGTGAGGCAGATAAACGGCCTATTAGAAATATCTCCAGAACTAAAGGCAACAGAATCATGAAAATTGGAATGAAGGGGTTTTGAAGAGTGATCTATTTAATGAAAATATTTTCATCTATTTGCTACTTTCGGAAGTTGCTTATAACTTCCGGTATAACTGCGTATTTTTAAATGGGACACCCCGTATATTTTTACATTTTTGGATTTTCCTCGATGTCATTTTTCTTAAAATATGAGGTTTTGTAATAGTATACAGGGTAGTTTAAAAGATAATTACGTTTTTATTCTTAATTTCTTAGCAACTTTCACACCCTGTAGAATTGTATTAGTTTGACATCAAAAACTCTATTTATGTTCAAATGATTTTTACTATAGTCTACTATTGTTAAGAATTATTAGTATAGCTTAATTTTTAATTTTAATATACAGGGTTTGTCGAAACTCGGAGTGAGTATTTTCTGAGTTTTCTTAAATGAAACACCCTGTATTTTAGTAGATATTGTAATGAAATGATATTTCATGGTCCTTTTTTATTTCATAAGCATTCCCTATACCTAACTGCTTTAATTTGTGAGTACTTGGTGATTCACGCCAAACATTCATTGCAACAAAAAATACATGAAATTTAATTAGGTTGGCCGTGAAAATATTTAAACACAAATAATTTTTCGGAAATAAATACATGTTATTCTAGACTGATCCTTAAACTTACAAAAACTAAGAGTAGCGCGAAGAAGAATGGAGCGATCAATGCTGTACCATCCGTGAATAAGTGGATAAGTCAAATCTTAAATTGTTTATTCTTCAAAACTAATAAAATGTTTAAAATGGCCATACCGAAATATTTGCATTTTTGAGTTATCGACTTATTCACAGATGGTACAGACCGTGAATAAGTGGATAAGTCAAATCTTAAATTTTTATTCTTCAAAACTAATAAAATGTTTAAAATGGCCATACCGAAAAATTGCATTTTTGAGTTATCGACTTATTCACAGATGGTACAGAATGATAGGGGCCACTCTACGAGACAGGATTAGAAATGAAGATCTACGAGCTAAGACCAAAGTCATAGACGTCATTGAAAGAAGCTGTAACTTAAGTGGAAATGGGCTGGACACGTTGTCAGAATGAAGGACGGAAGATGGACTCGCAAACTAGTTGAATGGAGACCAAGCGCCGATAAACGTAGCAAAGGAAAACCACCAACACGATGGCAAAACGACTTACGAAAGACAACAAAAAACTGGATGCAGAAAGCACAAGATAGAACACTTTGGAGAAAAACAGGGGAGGCCTATGTCCAGCAGCTATGTTGAGAGAGGCTGATGATGATCCTTAAACTTACCAATAATGGTTAAGCTATCGAAATACCTACGTAGTTAAGATTGTTGGTGCGATTAACAATTAAGCACAAATTAAAGCAGTTAGGTATAGGGAATACTGAGAATGGACCGGCCTTGATTCAACATCTTTGTTTAGAGCCGCATTGGACATAAACATATTTGCCAGTGTAATCGCTTACATCCACTAAAGGAGACATCACGACAAGACGAAGAAGTGTAGTTTAATTTTTCTGTCCATTCAATTTTGGATTGCATATTATATTTATAAAGTTTTGCTCTAATTATATTCCACTAAATTATCCCTTTATTATAGCAGGTTTTGCGACACCCTGTATGTGGTTATTATCTATAGTGAATACTACAATATAGACAAGTAATCTTAATATTTTATACGATATTACTTTAAGCAGTTTTTGTCATTTCTCAGGCTTTTACGTTAATTAAAGGTCTAAGATTGATAGCTACAAAAACAATACCGTTTACCCTCATGAATATTGAGATACTGTCATTTCTTTAGTGGCAGAGGCTAAACATTATCATCTCTAAACCTGTAGTCATAAAATCGTACACTGTTGTCAGTTTTTGATTGATAGGAAATACTTTATAGAATACTATATACAATATTGATGAATAAGAATAGTTCAATGATAGATATGTATATTTATTGTTATCGAATTTTAATTGTTGTCGTTTTATTTATTTAGCGTATAGCATATTAATGAGACATGGGCTGGACCTGTTGCAAGAATGAAATGCGAAAGATGGACGAAGAGATTGCTTGAGTGGAGACTACGGGCAGACAAGCGAAGCCGAGGAAAACCTCCAACGCGATAGACGACCTCAAAAGAACTGTGACCAATAGATAGAAGAGGCGCAGAACAGTAAAAAATGGAAATATCTGGAGGAGGCTTATGTTCAACAATGGACAAATCAGAGCTGACAATGGACAAATCAGATGATGATTATATAAATAGAAAACAATACGGTAGTACAATAGAAAACGGTAAATGGGGTATTACAAACGAACATAGGTATTACATTCCATCAACAACAATATTACGATTTAGCACCAGATTAGTCATTATTTGCGTCTTGTTGATGTTAATATTTAGTCTGACCTCTAAGGAAGCGTGATGTGACTTGTTCAACATTATTATTGCATCATCCATACGATCGGCTATAAAGACGATGTTATCTGCAAATCTCAAATTACTGAGCGTTTATATTGAGCGTCTCCATTTATATTGATATTTACCATATTCGTTCAGATCTGTCTTCTTAAAAGTGTGTTCTAAAAGGGTTCTGAACAGCTTTTGTGAGATGGTGTCTCCTTGCCGTACTCCTCGCCGCATACAGAATTTATTAGTTTGTTTATCAGAGAGTCTTACGCTAGCCGTTACATTGTGGTAGATATATTTTATCACGTTAGTGTAGCGATGGTCTATTCGGCATTTTGTCAATGCTTTTAATATTTTCTGCTAGTTTATGGTATCGAACGCTTTCTCGTAGTCCACGAATATCAGTGCCAATGGTTTGTTGTATTCCGCTTGACTTCTCTATCAAGGTTTTATTACCAGTAAGTGGTCGTTAGTGCTGTATCCGGATCTAAACCCAGCTTGTTCTCTAGGCTGATAGAAGTCTAACTTAGCCTCCAGTCTTTTTTTGATAATTTTTGTGAAAATTTTATATACGTGTGATAGCAGACTGATAGGACGGTAGTTTTTTAGATCTGTTATGTCACCTTTCCTGTGCAAGAAAACAATGACTGCTTTGTTCCATTGAGAATGAGTTTTTCCTTGGTAAATGCATTCGGTGAAAAGTTTGGCCAAAACCTGGATAATTTTATTTCCACCTTGTTTGATTGCATCGATCACTACTCCGTCATCGCCAGGGGATTTATTATTTTTCATTTCTGAAAGTGTCTTTTTAATTTCGTATGGTGTTACTTCTGGCATTAATTCTTATCCCTGGTTTGTGATTTTGGGCAGAGACTGATTTTGCCTTGCGTTGGTGCTCTATGCATTTCGCGATAAAACGTCGTTGTTGTCGTTGTTTCTTTTTCTCTACATATTTTTGTTGCTAATGTTATTCGTATTTCGCCGCAAAACTTTTAAACTTTTGTTTTCTTGAATTATTTGAGTTATTTCTCTTGTATTGTTTTCTCTTAAGTCTTTTTGGATTGATCGGTGGATATCTTTATTTAATTTCTTCAGTGTTGTGTAGTTGGAGTCATATTTTTCCGTCAGTTGTCTTATTTTACTTATTAACTCTTTGGTATTTTGGCTTAATTTTTCTGTATGGGTCACGACCGTCGGGCAGCACTCCCTTTCGATTTCTTTTAGTGCCTTCGTTATAAGATTATTTGCTAGTTCGATGTCTTCTATTTCGTTTTCTTGTATACGACTGGTTAGTATATCTTCATAGAGGTCGTTGTTTTCTGGGGGAATCCATTTCTTTTTTCGTGTTTTAAAGATCATCTTTGTTCTTTCCAGTCGCCAATAATTATTGTGTAATATGCTGGTGTAGTATATAATGCTGTCTGTAGGTCATCATAAATTTTTTCAATTTCTTCATCCGAGTGGCTAGTCGTTGGAGCATATGTCTGGATTATCTTAAGGTTATATCTTGCATTTAGTTTGAAAATAAGGTACACAATTCTGGGACTTATGCTATTAATTTTAGTTATATTTTGGGCATGCTTTATATGTATAATGAATCCTACTCCACCATTTGAAGTGTCTTCTTCCTCTCTAAAAGGAGACATTCTCCTCCCTTAAAAGACATACTAAACAGAATTCCTCTAAAGTTGAAAACGAAGATTTACAATGAATGTATCCTACCAGTTACCACATATGGTTCTGAAACATAGATGTTAGAGAGGAAGATAATAACTAAATTGCAAGTACACCGGAGAGCTAGAGAAATAAATATTTTAGGAATATTTCTAAAAGATAGAAAAATTAACAAATTTACAAAGACTATGGTTCTTTAAAATAGAACCTGGTCGGACATGTAAAAGTTAAGAAAATTGGAGTAGAAATGTGCCTGGATGGAGACCATGGAGACAAAGAAGAAACACAGCAAGACCAAAACAAAGATGGTCTAACGGCTTGGCAGTGGAACTAAATTGATACTGGCTAGCTCAGAATAGAGAAAACTGGAGAGCAATAAGAGAAGCTCTCCTCAAATATAGCAAAAAGACAGGAAACGGCTGAGGAGGAAGAAGAAGAGTAGAATGGTTCTATCTAAATTCAAATTTATTAGAAAAATCACTCAATGTTTGAATATTGGCCGCTATATTTTAAATCAAATTTTCAAAACTTTCAAAATTAACGTCTATCAGACGTCTAAAATCGTATGATAAAAGTGTAAGTGACAACGTTGCAAAAAATCTGACCGTAGTTCTTCTGCGGCGTTAAATTGTTGCTTTCAATTTCATTTATGGTTCTTAGTTAGCGAAGGTGCAAAACACTCTGGAAGGTTTGGCTGTTTGTAATTATTTTCCGAAGCACTTTAGTTGTTAATTGCATTTGCATCTTGACAGTTTCTTGTTGGTGGCGTGTCACCACGGTTTAAGGTAAGAAAGCTGCTTTCATGAATTATTCAACGGAGTTATGTACTCTTGATGACATACTTAATTGGATATACGCCATCGTGATTTCAAATATAGATTATTTAACGTCTAAGATCGATATGCTATTAAGTAAGTTTAGCCGCACTGGGGATTCCTTCTCAGATTTATGTTTCGTTTAGTCGTATGAATATTCAAATAGATAAAATTAAGATATCGGGCAAAATGCGTGGTTGGTGATTACTTTTTCAGTTGCCTCTTTAATTACAATAATAAAACGACTCGCTGCTGGTGCAATGAATCAACCGAATATGTTGATGAGCCATTAAAAAGCTTTTTAATCTCGTCACGGTCTCATTTATAAAATTAAATTGAAGACGTTAAATCCATAAATAGCACTTAAATTCATTTCGGAATTGGCAAGAAAAAAGATCGTATTCGCCAAAAAGAACAGCACAGAGTAGCAAAGTGTTATTTTGTTATTATTATGTTGTTTTCCGACGATAGTTCAATCGATTTGACACATTTCAACACTTTATTTTTGATTGTATGTTTGCCATGTTAAATCCTTTTCCTATTAAAAGTTATAACTGCAATTGTGTAAAAAGCAACAAAATATATTCAGTAACTAGTACCTGGTTGATTTTTTAAGCAAGAGGAGTAAACTAAAAACACAGATTCACACCCAAGAAAGTTACTAGAAAAGTCACCAAATTCATCTTCTTTTTTCGTTGATCATATCACTTTCGATGATAATCCATACATATTATATTATACTAACACATCGCTAATGAGTCTAAAAACAACTGTTTTTATATAAAAGTAGACTAAAAATCTAAAAATTAAAGGAATAATGCAGAAAACACAAAAAAATCGCCGATATACTTAATTAACCTATAAAATTACAGAAGTGCCAAAATTTCATAAATGTCATTAGTGTTAAAATTTAATAACAGTGCAGTAAACTTGCCTGCGGTTGGACCAATTAGAAACAAGCATTACGGCGCGGTAAATTTGAATCACTCCTCTTGGTTAAAACACAAACAATAACATATTAAAATAACACAAATTATCGCTTATGTGATGCTAATGTTAGCTGTGTATAATGGTTCAGTTGATCGAAGTTCATCCTTGAACTTAGGTTTTGTTTGGAATGCAATTCTCATTGTCACTTCACGTTCTACAGCTTTCGAGAAACGCCAATGAGAAATGCCATGGCAAAGGTAAAACTATGTCATTTTAATAATAATTATAAATAAATTTAATAAAAATAAAAATAATGTTATCATTTATCGTTATGCTTAATATAATATGATAGGTTATATTTATATAATGACAGCGTTTGATGTCAAGTTGCAAAATATACAAGGTGTCCCAAAAGTAGTGGAACGGTCGAATATTTCGCGACCTGAACTGCGGATCGAAAAACTGAAAAATACTTGTTGAATAATTTTCAAAAATCTATCCAAAGACACCAAAGACCAACCCCCACTACACCCCCTGGAGGTGGGGTGAGGGGTAACTTTAAAATCTCAAATGGAAACACCCAGTTTTTCTTATAGATTTGGATTCGTTACGTAAAAGTAAGTAACTTTTATTCAAAACATTTTTTCGAACTGTGGACAGATGGCGCTATAATTGGGAAAACGATTTATCCTGATACCATAAGTAAATTATGGAAACGGTCTAATATCTCGAGAAATACACTTCCAAATAAGAAAACAAAAAACAGAATTTTAATATTTTTCGAAAACCTATCGAATAATACTAAACATGACCCATCAACCCACCCCCTGGAGGTGGGGTGGGGGTAACTTTAAAATCTTAAATAGCAACCCCCACTTTTTATTGCAAATTCAGATTTGTCATTAAAAATTAAGCAACATTTATTTGAAACATTTTTTAAAATTGTTAATAGATGGCGCTTTTATTGGAAAAATACGATTTATTAGCGCCATCTATCAGCGATCTTAAAAAATGTTTCGAATAAATGTTGCTTAATTTTTCATGATGAATCCGAATCTGCAATAAAAAGTGGGTATTGGTATTTAAGATTTTAAAGTTACCCCCCACCCCACCTCGAGGAGGTAGGTTGGAAGGTTATGTTTGGTGCTATTCGATAGGTTTTTGAAAAATATTAAATACGTTTTTTTTTTGTCTTTCATTTGGAAGTGTATTTCTCGAGATATTAGACCGTTTCTATTTATAATTTACCTATGTTATCAGGATAAAATCGTTTCTCCCAATTATAGCGCCATCTATCCACAGTTCGAAAAAATGTCTCGAATAAAAGTTGCTTACTTTTACGTAAGGAATCCAAATCTGCAATAAAAACTGGGGATTTCTATTTAAGAATTTTAAGTTACCCCCACTCTACCTCTAGGAGGTGGAGTGGGGTGTCGTGTTTAGTGTTATTTGATAGATTTTTGAAAATCATTGAATATGTATTTTTCAGTTTTTCGAACCGATGTTTATTTTGCGAAATATTCGACCGTTCCGCTACTTTTGGGACACCCTATATCAGGGGTGGCCAAACTGTGGCTCGCGAGCCACATGCGGCTCTTTGAAGAATTACTTGTGGCTCTCGATAAATGTACCCGAGATCCTTTTCAATTTTGTATTATTATTTAAAAAAATTATTATCGTTCCATGTGTGTTTCAGAATGTTTTTTTTTTAATTACTGACAACAAAAAATATGAAAGACCAAATGCAACTTTATAACAAATTCCATTTCCATCCAAGCTAAGAGTGATATTATTATGACAAATCGAAAACTGCGCAAAAGAATATTAAGAGTGGCGCGACAAAAAAGTCACCACTCCAGACCGATTTGTAAATTTAGTCATTTTACTCGACTTAAAAAAATTTGTTACAATAATAAACTAGAAAAACTTAACGAGTAAATAAAAAAGCCAGAAGGAATATTGACCGAAGTCCAAAATTTATTTTAAGACTTAAAATATGTTAAATCGTCTCTTCATTTTTTTCTGAATTAATTTAAAACAAACATGGTTCATAAGGTGAATTTTTTATAACCATAATATGACCCAAACAACATCTAGAGAATTAATATTAATAGAGACGCAAGAAGATCAAGCTCGAAGATAAAACTACTAGTCGACGCCGATTACCGAATTTTGTAAATTTGTACCAAAATCGAAGTACATACTCTAAATTACAAAAGGATGCTTGTCGAATTATTTCCATATTATTAGAAACAACGTACTTGTATGGACCATTTAATTCCATTTTAAAATTCGTGAAATCCTAACACATATCAGTATTTGATACCAGAATCTGAAATAATTACTGAGAAGTGCTACCACAAATTATTCACCAAATTTTAAAGAATTACCAAAAGTAGGAAAACAAATGTTGGACAGGGAAAGGAACCAAAACATTAGAAACATGCTTAGAAACATGCTAAGATAGGGACCAATAGAGAAAAAAATTGAAAAAAGAAACCTGAATTGGTTTGGACATATAACTAGAATGAACGAGAATAGACTAGTAAAGAAGGTGACAGATGCCAGGAGACAGGGGAAAAGAAGGAGCAGACCTAGAAAGGGGTGGATGGAACAAATCCAGGAAATAGGAACCAAGAGACGGAAAACAGCGCAACAGGTGAAGGAAGTGGGAAGAAGACCGGAAGGCGTGGAAGAAATGGGTAAAAGATGGATATGTGATAGAAAAGTTCGACTCTCTTATTGGGCATAAGGACAACGAGAAGAAGAATAAGGAAAACAAATGTAATTAAGTTTTAATATTTTGTAATTTTATTTCTGTTTTCAATAAATAAAAGTTCTGTTAAAAAACATTTTATGTACATACCTTCTTTACATACTTTTCGAATACGTTTTTAATTGCGGCTCGCGAAAAATTTTAACTTGTGAAAAGTGGCTCTGGCTATCAAGGAGCTTGGCCACCCCTGCCCTATACAGGGTGTTTCATTAATAATTGTCCATATAGTAACTGGAGAAACCTTAGCACAAAATACGAAGATTTAACCTAAAACACTTAAATAAAATGTGGTGCCTTACTGAGTTACAGGGTGTTTTATGTAAAAATTTAAAAAACTATTTTTGCTCAGCATTTTAGAACTATTCAACGTATCCTTTTCATACTTGGCAGAAAGTGCGACTACTATACACCCTACTAAATGATGATAAACAAACGTCTTTAGCCACTACCAGAGGCGTACGACAGGGGATAGTGAATGGTTGACCCTTCTCAAATTGTACGCCACTGGAGGAATTACTATTTTAGTGCCGTTTTTAGATTCTCCAATACTTTCTACGTAAATAATATACTCTTCATTGGTAACGATAAAGTCATTCGTTTTCCAGATATTTGAAGTTAAATATGAAACGGCACAGTTATTTTGATTAAAATTTATGATATGATTCATATGATCAAAATTTAAAAATTATTTGTACCCAGTACTTTAAAACTATTTGGCGTATCCTTATCATACTTGGCAGAAAGTGTAGGTACTGTACACCCTACTAAATTAAGATAAATAAACGTTTCTAGCTACTACCAGACGCGTACGACAGGGGATAGTGGCTGGTTGACCCTTCCCAAATTCTACGCCACTGACGAAATTGCTATTTTAGTGTAATTTTTGATTTTCCAGTACTTTTTATGTATATTATATACTCTTCATTCGAAACGATAAAATGATTAGTTTTCGAGATATTTGAAATTAAAAATGAAGCGACACAATACATTAATCAAAATAACTGTGTCGTTTCATTTTTAAGTTCAAAGATCTCGAAAACTAATGACTTTATCGTTACGAATGAAGAGTCTATTATTTTCATAGAAAGTATCGGAGAATCCAATAATTGAACTAAAATATCAATTCCGCCAGTGGCGTAGAATTTGGAAAGGGTCAACCATTCACTTTCCCCCGTAGTACGCCTCTGGTAATAGCCAGAAACGTTTGTTTATCATAATTTAGTAGGATGTCTAGTAGTCGCACTTCCTGCCACGTATCAAAAGGATACGTCGAATAGTTTTAAAATGCTGAGCAAAAATAGTTTTTAAATTTTTAGATCAAACACCCTGTAACTCAGTAAGGAACCACATTTTATTTAAGAGTTTTAGGTTAAATCTTCGTATTTTGTGCTAAGGTTTCTCCAGTTACTATATGGACAATTATTAATGAAACACCCTGTATAATAATACAACGCATTGCATGCGTAATCCTTGAAATTATCTGAGCTGAGTTTTGAACGCCCGAATTTCACCGTTCAAGTTCAAGTTGAACGTAGTTTAAACTGCCATCGGTTGAACGTGAATTAAGAAGTCGATTTTGACTTTAAACTAACGTTCACTAGAAGTTCATGTTAAACTGGAGTCGAACTCGGTATGAGAAATCGGCCCTTAATCTATGCATCACAGATGTGCATGCGCCCTGTATAAAGATATGAAATGGTGGTAGATTTGGCAGCAGTTCCAACGCCACTGTAGGAGTTGTTTTTATGGCCTCCGCAATACATAGGCATTCTCTCTCTCTCTCTCTCTCTCTCTCTCTCTCTCTCTCTCTCTCTCTCTCTCTCTCTCTCTCTCTCTCTCTCTCTCTCTCTCTCTCTCTCTTTCTCTCTATCTCTTTCTCTCTCTCTCTCTCTTTCTCTCTAGCTCTTTCTCTATATCTCTTTCTCTATATCTCTTTCTCTATATCTCTTTCTCTATATCTCTTTCTCTATATCTCTTTCTCTATATCTCTTTCTCTATATCTCTTTCTCTATATCTCTTTCTCTATATCTCTTTCTCTATATCTCTTTCTCTATATCTCTTTCTCTATATCTGTTTCTTTATATCTCTTTCTCTATATCTCTTCTTTGTAAAATATTGATATAACTCGTGGTTGACCCTTATTCTTCATATACAATTGTCGCACGTGGGTCCCAATATCTTTTTTCTGTCATTATCAATATTTCTACGCCACATGTATTGGTTGTTATTGATTGTATGATGGTTTTATATATTTTAAACTTTACTTCCATTTGTCTTTGAATATTTGGATGTCTTTGAATCCAAATACCTGTGACAGTGACAAGTATGCTTTGTTTGGAAGCATTATCCGTTTCCGTATTTCCTCCTCCTTGCTGCCGTTATCTGTGCACCCAGGTATATGAGCTGTTTTATTACCTACTTGAATGTTAGAGTTGTCTATTGTCAAATTCTGCAAGTTTCGTTGTTTCCTTGCTTGTATTAGGGCGTTAGTTTTATCTACGTTGACGGCCAACCCTATTTCTGTGATACAGCCATACCATCTCCCTGTTTTAGCCCTTTTGTTATCTGGAAGGGATCTACCAATAGGGAACTTGCACATTTTTTTTATTAAATTATAATGTTCAGTTTTGTTTAAAAATGAGATTTCCAAAATTTTACGCTTCAAAAACTTTAGAAATACAAATTTAAAGTCTTCTGAGGTATAAAATAGTTCAAACGACCCGTGACGTCACATAGTTTTATTATATAGTTATGACTATGGCTATATTTAGGTATATTCTTCTTCTCCTTCTTTAGTTTATTGGCCTCCACCTACTTGGGTATTTGACAAGCTCATCGTCGCGGAATAAGGAAAAATATTTATATTCTAATAACATTTATCGTATGTCATTGTAATAGCCCGGGAGGTAGTGTCAAATTTGACCGGAGCATTTTAGCATGGCTGGTTTTTTTTTATTTAGGTAGGTGTTCCAAAGCTTATTAACAAATGATGTGTCAGCTGGCCCAAAACCGGGGATTTTATACAAGAAAAGGTAAAATATGAAAGTTGATGGACAAACGCTACAACTTAAATGTCAAATATTTATATATGTTACTCAGAATATTTGATAGACTTGCTTACTTGCCTCCTACCTTTCACTCAGGTATTATAAAAATAACTATTTTTAAAATTAGTTATTTTTATAATACCACGGCATGTCCACTTGGCCAGCTAACATTTTATGCAACGTACATGATGCAGCTGACGCTTTTTTATTACAATCTAAAATTCATAAATTATTGATTTATACTTTTTAATCTTTGCCACACTAGTCCAAGGATATTTTTTTATTATTAACTAGCTGACCAGGCAAACTTCGTACCGCCTTAAAACTAAATAATGTTTGAAAGTTTAATACCTAAAAATTACCAGAAAGCCAAAAAATACTAAAAAATATTGCGTACCTATACTTTTTTCTACCAAATGCATAGTTTACGATTCTATAAGGGACATAGGTACAGACAAACATTCATTTTTATGTATTATAGAGAATAGGGAAATATTTAGATTCCTATTAAAAAATGGGGGTTGGTGAGAGAAAAGTGAAAATTTAGGGTTGTATCTTTCGGTTCTACAACACATAAAATTAAGAAAAAACAGTTTGTCCAAAAGAATAACAAATAATGTCTCCCTTTCCACTTAGATTGTTGGTCTTACCAACTCAGGAACCTTCAGAGGTTCGTGTACAACAAATTTGCTTATTAAGATCAATCACAATATTATCACCAAGAATGCATAGTTTGCGATTCTATAAAAGACAAACAGATTTTTTTATATTGTCTCGTATAAATAATAAAACGTGGTATTATAAAAATAATTAATTTTCAAAATAAAATATCAATTTAAAAAACAAAAAGAATTTTCCGCGCCAGAATTTGAACCTGGATCTCATGAGTAAAAGGCAGGAGCCAAGTAAGCAAGGCTATCAAATGTTCTGAATAATGTCTATAAATATTTGACATTTAAGTTGTAGCGTTTGTCCATCAACTTTCATATTTTACCTTTTCTTGTCTAAAATCCCCGGTTTTGGGCCAGCTGACACATCATTTGTTAATAAGCTTTGGAACACCTACCTAAATAAAAAGAAACCAGCCATGCTAAAATGCTCCGGTCAAATTTGACACTACCTCCCGGGCTATAATAATATATACCAGTTTGTTGAGATTTGAGTTTGATACAGTTTTTGAAGGAAAAAGAAGGTTTACTATGGAAAATACAACCATTTTGTAAAAGTACAAGTTTTATATGAATAGTTCAAACGATCAAAAACACTTGTGACGTCACATAACTGTATTTTCTACTGACGTTTATAATGTTTATAATGTAATTAAAATTATATACAATTTTGTTTACTTTGTTGGTGCAGAATGTAAACATATAACCGGATGACGTCACGAAACGTTTTGGGCTTGCTGGTATAATTTCAATTTTTAATCGGCTTTAGGGGACAAAAGAAAGACAAACAAAACTTTTTTATTTTTGATACGACGATGTCTTAAATGTTTTAAATCAGCGGCTCTCAACCTTTTTAAGTCATGTACCACCTACAGTTCCTTTTATTATTTTTGGTATCACCTATATTTTTAGATTGTATTATCAAGACTTACTAAATACTACTATTTTAATTTTTTTTGTGATTTGTGTACCAACCCAATGTTGGAATATATTCAACTATAAATTATGGTATTCCTATTAGTGTTAAAATGGACATATGCAGTCTAAGTGGGCGGGCTAATTCCCCGAACCTTTTAGGTCGAAAACTCTTACATAGGATTGATTACATGAAAGTATCGTGTTACAAGACATATGGATGTGAGGGCGATTTTAGTGGTTTTGTATTTGATATTTTTACAGTAGTCTAGAAGAATATCTCGTTGTAGAAACACGTATCTTAATTTCTTTGTTTGTATATTATTATAATACGGTTCGGTTAAAATAAATAGTTTGTTTACTATTATTTGTACCTTTTATTATCTATTATTTCTAATAGGTTCTGGGCTCAGTTACGTTGTTAGCTCACCTGCATTAAGATAATAATTAAAAGTGTACAGTCGCGAAATTTTCGTGTTAACCGAATACATAATGGCGGAGAGTGCGAAATATAACGTCGAAAAGTTGAACGGCAAGAACTATCAATCTTGGAGTTATTTAGTGAGAATGTTACTCATCAATGCTGATCTATGGGAAATAGTTTCGCGTGAGTTACCATTAGAAGCAGATCGAAGCAGTTCTTGGAAAAAACAAAATGATAAGGCTTTGTCAACTATAGCCTTACTTGTTGACGTTAATCAATTAGTGCATATCCGGAACAGGGAATTCGCGCGCGATCCGTGGATAGCGCTAAGGGAGTATCATCAGAAATCAAGTTTGTCTAGTATGGTGTTTTTGTTAAAGCAAATCTGTAGGCTATCGCTAGAGGAGAATGGTGATATGGAAGCACACATTAGTTTATTCCTAGAATCGTTGAATAAACTGGCCGCCTTAGGGGAAGAAATTAAGGACAGGTTCTCAGCAGGAATTTTGCTGGGAAGTCTTCCAGACTCATACAGTTTTTTGATTACAGCGCTGGAAAGTAGGCCATCGAGTGAATTTACTCTAGAATTTGTTACGAGTAAATTAATAGATGAGTACAGGAGACGTCAGGGAGCTTTGGGAAGAAATCAGGAGGAGTCGGTGATGAAGTCAGTATACGAGGGTAACAAAAATAATGGTACTGCAAGGGCAGAAGCAAGGCAGTGTTATTTTTGTAACCGGAAGGGCCATTTTAAACGAGATTGCTTTAAGTACAAAGCGTTTAAGAAGGAAAAGGCCAATAAAGTCACTGAAGGTACTGATGATGCATGTTTTATGGTCAATTATAGCTCAAGGGACGGAAAAAGGGATTCTGCTTCGTGGTATGTGGACTCAGGAGCTTCGAGCCACATGGTTAATTACAAAGGATTCTATACCCAATTTGACGGTAGCAGAAAAGGCGTTGTAAGTTTGGCGGAGAAAGGGCAATACCTAGAGGTTCAGGGTATAGGAACAGGACTTATTGAGTGCGTGACTGGATCGGGAGTGGAAAATTTAAAAATCGACGAAGTGTTGTATGTGCCGGGATTAGACTCAAATCTGCTTTCGGTGAAAAAGCTAACAAGTGCGGGACATAATGTGCAATTCGATAAAAACGAGTGTAAAATCGCTTTACACGGAAAAGTCGTCGCGAGTGCGGTGCCTTCACCGGACTTATACAAACTTTCAACTGTGGACCATGGATTGAGTGCTGTGGAGCACTCCAGCAACTCTCAACATGCATGGCATAGACGGTTTGGACACAGGGACATGGATGCAGTCAAACACTTAATGGAAAAGAAAATGGCAGTCGGGATTGATATGACAGACTGTAGGATTAGGGAAACTTGTGAATGCTGTATGAAAGGTAAAATTTTACGTAAGAGTTTTCCAAAATTTTCTCATAGCAATACATTTAATATTCTTGACTTATTACATTCGGATATTTGCGGGCCCATGAAGACTGTTACTCCAGGGGGGTAAACGTTATATTTTGACTTTAATTGATGATTTTTCTAGATATACAACTATATATTTATTAAATCATAAAAATGAAGCGGTAAAATGTATAAAAGAGTTTATAGAATTTGCGAGTAATCAGTTAGGTAGGGTTCCAAAAGTAATTAGGTCGGATAGGGGTGGCGAGTACGTAAATAATAATTTAAGGGAATTTTTAAAGGGTAAAGGTATAAAAATTCAATATACAGCGGGGTACTCTCCAGAACAAAACGGGGTTGCAGAGAGAAAGAATCGATCTCTAGTTGAAATGGCTAGGTGCATGTTAATCGATGCGGGTTTAGCAAAGAAATTTTGGGGGGAAGCGATAGTGACAGCAAATTATTTGCAAATTCGATTACCTACTAAGTCGAAAGAAAAAACGCCCTATGAATTGTGGCATAAAGTAACACCGAATGTGTCGAATTTGCAAATATTTGGGTCTACGGTTTATAGCCACATTCCCAAAGAAAAAATGAAGGATAAATTTGATCCAAAAGGTGAGTCACTGATATTCGTAGGTTACTCTGATGAATCAAAAGCGTATAGATTGTTAAATGTAGAATCAGAACGTATTACAATTAGCCGTAGTGTGGTGTTTTCTAAGAGAAATATATGCGTCGAGAAAAAGGAGGCAAAAAGTGAGGAAATATCCATTGGGTCCATGATGGAACGGGAAAAAATAGAGCCAGACGACGTAGAAGACAGAGAGGTTGCAAATTTTGAAAACACGGAAGAAATAGAAAATTCTACGGACACATCTAACACGTATGAGAGCTTAAGTTGGGAAGAATCCCATGACGATGACGGTGATTCTAACTATCAATTAGATACAGATCTCGATATAGAGAATTCAGGTGATCGTAGATCTAGCAGAATAAATAAAGGTATTCCACCTGAGCGCTACATAGCAAAGTTGACAGAACTCGAAGAAGTAGAACCTAGAAACTTTAAAGAAGCGCTTGAAAGAAGTGATAGTGAAAAATGGAAGCAAGCTATGCAAGAGAAAATCACGTCATTACGGAAAATTTTTTGTAAAAGCAATATTGTTATATATTTATATATCAAGGTAATAAATCATGAAAGGGTTTACGTACTTATATACGTGGATGACATTTTAATAGCAGCAAAGGATTCACAGGTAATAATTGATATATTTGAAGAGAAACTAAAATGTAATTTTTATATAAGGAGTTTGGGATTATTACAAGATTATTTAGGTATGAAGATTGAAATGTGCGATAAAGGGATATGTAGTTTAAATCAGGCCAGTTGTATTGACAAATTGCTGAACAAGTTTATGATGAAAGGTGGAAAAGAGTTCAATATACCGCTGGATGTTGGATACTATAAGCCTAGCAGAGAAAAGCCGGTGAAAAACAGTGAAATATATCAACAATTGATTGGTGGTTCAGTATATCTTGCGGTAAATACTAGACCGGATATATTGGCAAGCGTCACGATACTAAGTCAACAGAATAAAAATCCAAAAGAAGTAGATTGGAACGAAGCAAAGAGGGCGTTAAGATATTTAAATAAAAGAAAATATAAAAAGCTTATTTTAGGACAAGAAGGAACAGATAGCGCATTATATGGCTATGCAGACGCTGACTGGGCAGAAGACAAAGGGAACAGAACATCAAATAGCGGGTATATATTTTTATTACGGGGTTCGCCTATAAATTGGGGATGTAGAAAACAGAATTGCGTGTCTCTATCATCAACTGAAGCAGAGTACATAGCATTGGCTGAAGGATGTCAGGAAGCAATTTGGTTAAAACAGGTTATAAAGGAATTTGTGGGTTTAGAGCCGGAATTAGTTATATAGAAAAAGGGGTTGTTAACTTTAGGTATTGTCCTACCGAGGATATGATAGCTGATATGTTGACTAAGCCGCTGAATAGGGTTAAGTTAGAGTACTTAAGTAGTAAAGGGGGTCTGTTTGACTAATTCAAAAATAATTTTAGTTGCGAGGGGATGTTGGAATATATTCAACTATAAATTATGGTATTCCTATTAGTGTTAAAATGGACATATGCAGTCTAAGTGGGCGGGCTAATTCCCCGAACCTTTTAGGTCGAAAACTCTTACATAGGATTGATTACATGAAAGTATCGTGTTACAAGACATATGGATGTGAGAGCGATTTTAGTGGTTTTGTATTTGATATTTTTACAGTAGTCTAGAAGAATATCTCGTTGTAGAAACACGTATCTTAATTTCTTTGTTTGTATATTATTATAATACGGTTCGGTTAAAATAAATAGTTTGTTTACTATTATTTGTACCTTTTATTATCTATTATTTCTAATACCCAAATAATGATATGTACCACCAGTGGTACATGTACCATAGATTGAGAACCTCTGTTTTAAATTATGTTCTGTTGTGATATATAATATTTTTTCGAATTTAAAATTTTATGGAAACTCCCTAACTCGTACTTGCGCTTCTGTGTGAGTTATGGTGACTTAAAAAAACTTTACCAATTTCCTTGGTATACACAATTTTTACATAATTAAATATAGTTTATGTCTATTTATGTCATCATAGGTTTGTCGAAAATCTACAATGATTTGCTAGATATCTATGTCGTGCTCCCAGGCTTTAGCTAATATTTATTCAGTAAGGCACAGGCATGTTAGCCTTTGCGTATTACTCAGCAGTTTTTTTGCTCCCACCTGCTGTGTCTTTGTACAACATGTCACAGACCCATACGTTATTTTGGTCTAATAACCCTTGTGTATAACCATGTTTTTCATAACTTTGCTAGCTGTATTGTTTCGTCAATCTATCACGTTATATAAATTTTGCAAATTTTTTTAGAGTAATTGCTACATTGTAAGTAATCCTACAAAATGTTTTAGAATAGTGAGTTGTAGGCCTTTTATGTTGTGGTTTGTTTGGGTTTGTATGACTGCGGACACTAAATCCATTCGCCATAGGCCTTTTTAAAATCAATAAATAACATGTGTACTTCTTAAATTTATTTCATAGCTAGTGTTTAGTGGTAAGTACAATATAAAAATACTCCGTGATTCTACATAAAAACAAAATCACGAAACGATCACATTTATAGATATTTGTGATACGCTTGTATATTTTTATGTATCTTATTCTAGTGGATAAATGAACGGCTCACACCTGCGAGCTTTAACATAATATAGAGATTAACAAAAACAATATTTCAAGCTTAAAAAAATGGTAAATTTCGATAAAAGTAATTTATTTGTTTCGTTGATATTTACATGATTTATTACTTTACTACCAGATACAACTGTAATACATACATACAAAGAAACCTACTATTTTTGAATTGTGACTGTCTATCTTTAGATATTTGTATTGTACGTAGTTGCCAGATTTCAATTTTGCACCCCAAAATGTAAAACGGTTGAATTTAGAAAATAATGTTAGACTTTTTGCTCTACATGGTGCCTTCTACCTATACCTTAAAGAAACGCAATATTTTCGGGGACACACTGTATATAAAAACAAAATCACGAAACGATCACATGTATAGACATTTGTGATACGCTTGTATATTTTTATGTATCTTATTCTAGCGGATAAATAAACGGCTCACACCTGCGAGCGTTTACATAATATAGAGATTAACAAAAACAATATTTCAAGGTTACAAAAATGGTAAATTTCGATAAAAGTAATTTATTTGTTTCGTTAATATTTACATGATTTATTACTTTACTACCAGATACAACTGTAATACATACAAATAAACCTGCTATTTTTGAATTGTGACTGTCTATCTTTAGATTTTTGTATTGCACGCTGTTGCCAGATTTTAATTTGCATACCAAAATGTATAACGGTTGAATTTAGAAAAAAAAATGTTAGACCTTTTTGGTCTACATGGTGCCTTCTACCTATACCTTGAAGGAACGCACTATTTTCGGGGATACCCTGTATATAAAAACAAAATTACGAAACGATCACATTTATAGACATTTGTGATACGCTTGTATATTTTTATGTATCTTATTCTAGCGGATAAATGAACGACTCACACCTGCGAGCTTTTACATAATATAGAGATTAACAAAAACAATATTTTAAGCTTACAAAAATGGTAAATTTCGATAAAAGTAATTTATTTGTTTCATTCATATTTACATAATTTATTACTTTACTACCAGATACAACTGTAATACATACAAAGAAACCTACTATTTTTAAATTGTGACTGTCTATCTTTAGATTTTTGTATTGCACGTAGTTGCCAGATTTTAATTTGCATACCAAAATGTAAAACGGTTGAATTTAGAAAAAAAAATGTTAGGACTTTTTTGCTCTACATGGTGCCTTCTACCTATACCTTTAAAGAACGTACTATTTTCGGGGACACCCTGTATATAAAAACAAAATCACGCAACGATCACATTTATAGACATTTGTGATACGCTTGTATATTTGTATGTATCTTATTCTAGCGGATAAATGAACGGCTCACACCTGCGAGCTTTTACATAATATAGAGATTAACAAAAACAATATTTCAAGCTTACAAAAATGGTAAATTTCGATAAAAGTAATTTATTTGAAAGGTCCTGTAGCCTGTTTTGTGTTGTCTGAGGAGAGTGCTTCATCGACGCTAAGAATATTTTCAATTTCGTTAAAAGGCCTGGCCACTTTGTTAACTTCGATTCCTTATAAGAATCGACACTTATAACGACCGAATTATATTGCTTTATTAGATTACTGCTTTTAAGTTATAGCTCCATAACTTAAATTAAGAAGTAAATTCACTTTTTCCGAAGTATCTTCGGAAGTGCTGTTCGGCGAGAATTTTTGCAGAAAATGCAGAATCCATTATTTGATAAATATTATTTACGTGGGTCTAGCTAGAACATGCACTTTATTTTTCAAAGAAAGCTTGCTTTTAAAGACATTATTAAAACTACGTCAACATTTCATTTGCTACTTTCTTGTAACAATTTACTTTTCTAATTAATATACAGGGTGGTCGGACGAAAACAAAACAGAGGCATTAGGCATTAGCAGGAACTATGAAATTTTTGAAAATCCCAGCGACAGGTCAATTTTTGAATAAAGGGGGACACATTTTTCCGGTATTTTCGATTATTTTATTTTCACCTCTAAGCCAGGGTAAGAATCACTTCAACATTTTTAATAATAATGGGGGTCAAATAACACATCGCTTGAAAGACATTGCAATTCCCGATACATTAATATTAATTAATTAATTGGTACGATATTCAAAACTCGATTTTGGAGAAAATATAGAGTGTTTTGAAAACACCTATATACAATGTTGGTAAAAAATGAGTGGATGACACAAGAACTTCTTAACCTGATGGAAGTTCGACGGAAATACAAAAATATTATTAAATACCGTGAAATCAGCAAGTTCATAAAACGAAAAATTAAGCAAGCCAAAGAATCCTGTCTCGAGAGTTCATGTAAAGAAATAGAAGACCTCCAAAAAACATGACAGTTTCAACCTCACAAGAAACTTAAATATACCTCCGGAATTAGAAAACAGAAAACTGCTCACCTACTTAAAAACGCAGATGAAAAAATTTGTGATCACTAACAACAGTGCAAAGAGCGGAAGAGATCCATCAGTGACCGTTTTGATGATGCTTCTCGAGAAAATGCTCCAAATACTAGCTGTGACAACCAGTTAGATAGAGATCTGAAGTCGGAAGTCAGAAAAGCAATACAGCAAGCCAAAAATAATAAAGCACTTGGACCAGATCAAATATCTGTTAACCTACTTAAACTTTTTAACGAGGAAAAAATTACCTACTTAACCAATTTCTTTAACAAAATTTACAACGAAGGAAAAATACCAGATGATTGGTTGAAGTCACTGTTTATAACATTGCCAAAGAAAAGCCGGCCCACCAAATTGCAGCCATTTTAGACTAATCAGGACCGTGGGCTAGTTTTGTGTAGACCGACATTAAATTCAGAATAATAGTGTTTGGCAATTTTAAGAATCCTTGACAATGAAATTGTGTACTATATTTGGCTTCACTTACGTGTGCGACGCCGTTTTTTCAAGAATTAACTTTATAAAGATCGGTACAGATCTCAACTAACAGAAGAAAATATCTCAACTACCTAATGAGTTGCACTAAACTCACTCCAAACTTCCGACAGGTTGTACAAAATAAAAATGTCATTTTTTTCACTGATAATTATTTTGTAAAGAGTTTTTCCCTTATTGTTATGTAAAATTTTTATATGCGTTTTTTTATATTCATTTCCGCTCTACATGTTAAGTGGGGGTACTTTTAAGCTATAAATTTAAATAAAATAGTTTTCAGATTTATAACGTTTCCAACAAACATCTTGCATTGGAACTATCGTAGAGAAGATAACATGTTAATTATTATTTTGTGATATGAATATTTATTTTAAATTTCTGTTTCAATAACTGGATTTAAAAAAAGTTAATAACTATAATAGGTATACAAAAACTGAAGATGTATAAAAATTTGAGAGGAACGTCATTAACATTAGGTCTGGATCCCGCATATGAAAAAAAAGTTTATTAATAGCAAGCTGAAAATTTTTTAATAGCTTTAGGGTGTCTAGTCTGCCAAACTTTGATGTATGGGAACACTGGAACAGGGGAAGTTATAATTGTGGAACAGGTTAAAAATTTGGAACGTCAGACTACGAAAACGTCCCATGTATTTTGTCGGACAGAACTTCCAATTAATTTGTTACCCTTTCATTAAACTGTCCTGCAAAAATCAGACTTAAAATCAACTTTTTTTTTCATACGCGAGATCCAGACCTACATTCAAAATATAAATTCCTAACTTTTAAAATATTCTAAGTAATAATTTACAGTAACACTGTGTTCAAAATATAAATTAGTGATAATATACTGATATTTAAAAAAAAACAGAAACAGATAGCATTAAATCCGGACCCCGGAAGTGTCGTAGGTTTTCGAAACGGACCCTCAGGGAATATAATTGGTGACCCCTGCTCTAGATGACAGACAAGAGGGAGTAAGACTAGGCACAGAAGTAATCAACAATTAGATATCAGTGAAGCAAGTTATCGAAAAGGCCTTAAAATCGACAATTCAAAGACAAACTGGATAGCAGTTGATAAGATAATTATAGATCAAGGTCTGCTTTCTCTTAATGGGGAGGAGATAGAACGTGTAGACTATTTCAAATACCTTGGCAGCTGGTTAAATGTAAATTGTGACTCTGATGAAGTGATAATAGGGAGTTTTTGTAACTGCCTAACGTAACGTATCTCTCTATACGTAAAGCACTTACGTATCGTAAGAATGATGACCGCTAATAGGGAGTTTTTGTAACTGCCTAACGTAACGTAAAGTCATTTTTAAATTCCGTTGACATTAAAAACATAAAACAATGTTCACACAATATACAATTCATATACAAAAATGTAAAAAAAAGATAAATGTGAATGATGACAAGCATTAAAAACAAGCAAATTTTAAATCTATTATGAAGTTCCACTTTCCAATAACAAGCAAAGAATAATTTTACTAAAATAGACTAAACCAATATAACCTTAAATGTTAAATGTTTATACACGCCATACACGGGCGGTGCGCTGACGAAATGTTGAACTAGTAATCAGGCAAGATCCCCTTGTGCATTCGGCAACTTTCGTCTCGATACGGATGCGTCAGAACGTACGTATCGGAGCGTTACGATAGATAATACGTATCTTGATGCGTTAGTTCAGCCATTAATGCGCATGCGTGTATGTCAAAAAGATACGTTACGTTTACGTATTTGTGTGCACAAAAACTCCCTAATAACAAGGATCGAAATATCACGTAAGGCTTTTATGACCTGGAAACCAGTTTTATGTAACAGAAAGCTGTCGATGAATGAAATACCTCTCTTAAACGCAGAATGAAGGATTACATTATTACCGAGGGTAGAAAGTTCTTGAAAAGTTCTATAATTGTTATTTTAATAAGTTACAGGGGTGAAAAAGAAGAGAAAATTTAGTGTGATTTTTAATTTCAAATATATGATCAAAAGAAACTGTTTGTTCATTCCAAGGGACTTTCTACCTTGGTAATAATGTAAACCTTCATTCTGCGTTTAAATTTTTCAAAAATATTTATTAGTTTTTTCAGGAGTCGAAAAAAAAAATAACCCATGTCCGTGGTGATATTTTTCAAATCGAACATTCGCTATCTTTGTCATACAATGCACTCAGTCGAACAGAATGTGGTGACAAGACAGTGACAAACAAGGCTACTAAATATTCAGATTCAGACACGGCTTCAGGAATATTTTGAGTTGTTTATTAAATAATATTGATATTTGATAAATAATTGATTTAAGGCATGTAATTAATAAAAAGTTACTTATTGTTTATTATTTACGGAAGATCCAAGCAGAGAATACACGAGGATTCTGTAATCCAAGTATTTTATTGTTAGAGATGTTCTCAAAATTTATCTAAGCCTTCCATAGTAACAATATATTGTAAGTATTAGTTTTTATTGTATAGGATATAAATTATTTTAATCATGGAATACATAGTTATAAAAAGTAATCATATTAATTAAATGAATTAATAATTTAAGCAATTAAATATGTAGGTAACGGTTATCCAAGAACATTCAAAAGCCATATCTAAGTTAATGATGACAATGTCACTGTCAACTAATCTCCATACCAGAGAGAATTTTACTACACGTAATTTGCCGTGTAAAGAAAGAAAAGTAGGGATAGCCGTAAAATATTTGCGCCTACGCTCTAACAGAAAAATTGATACTACTATAGAAAAAAAATGTTTTACTTACGTACATACGAATGATCAAGATGTTGAACCACTCACCTAAAACAAAAAAATAAGCATAAAAAGACTGTTAGATCCTAAAATTGAAAAAAATTAATTTCTTTCTATAATGCAATTTCTTAATATTAGAAAATGAAGCTGAAAAAATTGCAAAACCTCGCAATTTTTTCGTCCAGCATACATATGTACAAAAATTTCAGATTAGGCTCATTTCACTCTCTAGTTCATTTTCTATATTGAGCCGTTGTACGCTTTTGGTTTTTTAAGGGTGAAAACTACCCCTAATTATAAAAAATTATAAAATAACATTTTAAACTTTAATATGGTCAGCATTTGGCTTTATTAGTTAAATAATGATAGTTTTATGCTTTAGGATATAATATAATAATATTTCAACCCTTAAAACCACCCTTGTTGGAGCTATATATAAAGAATTTATTTATCCTAAAATAATGATTTCTGCCTGCATCGATTTGCATAAAAATTTGGGATTGGGATCATCTTACCCTGTACTTCATATTTTATATCATACTCAAGGGCGTTGGTTATTTTTAATAACTTCCCTAAGGTAAACTACCCCTTTATGGTCAAAAAATATATCAAACCATTGTAAACCTTAATATGGGTAAAATTTGGTTTTGACTGGTTAAATAATGATTGTTTTATGCTTTAGGATATAATACCACAATATTTCAACCCTTAAAAGCTACCCTTAATAACATTGCAATTTTTATAAGTAATTTAATATACTTAGATACAGAAAAAAACGTAGAATTACGTACAAAAATATTTATTTACACAAAAATACGAATTTACAAATACAAAAACAAATAGTTTTTTAGTCATCTTCATCGAGACCGATGTCATCTTCGTCTTCTTTCGAATTTTGGGCTATTCGAATTTTTCGAAAATTCGTTTTATAAACATAGCTCCTTCATTTTTGGCGATAAAAATATTTTTTAACAATGATTTTGTAGGGTTTTTTGAAGAGCTATAAGCTGTAAATGAGCTGAGCTGTAAATTAAATTCCGCAAGATACCTTAGTTTTTAAGTGGGGTGAGTTTAAAGGGCTCGAATAAGGGGGTGTTTTCCCGTAAATAGAGGTTTTCAACAGCTATACCTCGCTAAATGTAAAAATACGAAATTGCAAAAAATCAATTTATGTTTAAACTCCAGTTTTTCTAAAATTAAACCTTTTGAATAGGTCAAACTTCTTGGGTGTATTGATAATACATATATAAAAACAATTACAGAAGGGTGAAGATCAATTTTAATTAGAGCGGTAGTTAGCGGGTAGTTTTCACTGATTTTTTCGTAGAAAAAAGTAGGTACCGACGTTATTTTTTCTTCTGAAACGTCTAATTGCGTTCTTGAAAAAAGATTGGGTAAGTTGTTCTCAAAAAATGCAAAGTTTTCCCGTTATTTGGCTTTGAATATTTCAAATTATGCATTTGACGAAAAAAGCTAACCTTTAACATGTATTGTTCAAGCAATCTATATAGTGTAATGGGTAAGATTATTGTAGCTTTGGGTTGTTCTTCTTTAATATTAGGCCGGCAGCTGGTGTTTTCTGGTAACTAAATATGTAGTTAAAAATATTTATTTATACTTAGGTAAATACCGTTAAAGCAGGACATAATATTGTGTTAAAATTAATTTTATCAATTTTTTAATAACATTTAACCTCACAGGGACCTCCCTCTTACCGCATGCTTGCATTAATAACTGATGTAGAATAGTTTGTATAACTAATCTTGTTATTGTTAGAATTACTGATACTAAAAGAACTTTATAAAAACACAGTTAGATCTAAAATTACTTTAGGTATACAGTTCAAAACTTTTAAAATTCAGCACAAAATGCAAGCATGTCCCCGCTCTTTTTTTTATTAAAAATACAAAATCTAAAAATATTTTTTTAACCGAGTCTTTTCATTAGTACACTTATGCTTGGAAAATGAATTGAACAACACAACAATTAAAATACTGATACACTTAACTCATTTTCTCCTTCTTCCGTATTTTCTTCGTCACTATCATCGCCCAATTCAATAATAAATTTATTTCCACCATTAATGTGGAAGTGCCCAATCTTCTTATAATATTCTTCTACTTTGATCACTTTGGCGATTCTTTTCTGCCAGTCCACTTTGGTAATATTGGCTACTTCTTTTTTAATTATCTCAATTACCTTTTTGTCAAATTTAGGAAATGTATTTGAACGCCTTATACTTGGTTTTAATTGTCCCCAAACTAACTCAATAGGATTGAAAACACAAAAGTAGAGGGGGGAAGTCTCAATATAGTGTGTCCATGCTTTTCGGCAATACTCTCTAGAGCGTATAATTTTCTAAATTGCTTCGTGCGTAGAACTTCAATAAGTTGTTTTTTTGTGTAAAAATCTTCGAAATACAAATAATTTTCCATTAAAAAATTTTGCAGGTCAGCTTTGAAGATGTATTTGGTATTTTAGTGAGCTGTCGGGAATGATAGGAACCGTTGTCAAGCACTATTACGCTGTTTTTCTCCAAGTTTGGGATCAGCGAGTTTTCAAACCAATCTTCAAAAATGTCAGCTTCCATATTCTTGTGGTAGTCAACGTTACAATCTTCCATTTTCTTCCCACATAATTTTAAAGCATTCGGAACCCATCCCTCACTTCCTCCGCAATGTACAATAATTAGCTGCGAGCCTTTATTTGCAGGCATTTCTGGTATGCACATGCTTGAACCATCTGTCCATCCTTTCTTTACTGTATCGTGGGTATCATACCAAGTTTCATCTAAATAATAAATTCTCCTATTTTCTTGCCTATATTTAGTAATTTCTTCTAGGTACATATTACGTCTGTTGACTATTCTTTGGCTTTCCATAATTGCTTGACGTTTATTTATTTTTTTTTAACTTAAAGCCCATTTTTTTTATCCAATTTTGAAGAGTTTTCTCACGGCAGTTCATATTTCGACCGGTTGTTTCCAATTTCTTTCTTATTATTTCTATAGTAGGTATTTCATTGCTTTTGTAGCAGTCGTATATTGTGGTTTTGAATAGTTTTGCGAGTGAAGGATTTAAAGGTCTTGAAAATTTGTAGTCATATCGTTTCTTGCGATGATAGGGTTCATTTTTAACTATTTTATATACATTAGAAAGTGGAATTTCTGTTAAATCAGAGGTGGCTTGTGCCAGTAGTGTTTCATCGAAGCCGAATTTCGTACGTAGATTTTTGTATACATTCAAACATACTTGCTGTGTTTCTGCATTTAAATGCATTCGAATCTTCTTTACGAGCTCTTTTTTTTTTAGTAATTACATTCACACTAGCACTGGCAATTTCTACAATATCAGCGTTATCGTACGCGATATTTATATTATCCCACGGGCGCCACATCACTATTCACATTAATTAATTAAATTACAATAATTAACACTTGACACTCTCCAAACGAAATACTAAACCAATATTCAAAATAATTACAGCAACAAAACACTCGTAAATATCACTTAACACACGTACACTCCAGTACTAACACACTGCTAGCTACCGAACTAAAACTAAGATTTTGCACGAAACTTGTGAATAGATATGCGGGAGGTCTGACCGTAAAAACACAGATGCTTCAAAGGGCCGCTTCTTAAACGTTTTACCTAATATCTATATTTGAAGAATATCATATTTCACCGGCTTAAAGCTATTCCACAGTATTTTTTACTTAAACAATATCTCAGTTTGTATTGGTTGTAGCAAATTTTTTAAAAATGAATTTGATTAGTTTTTTTTAGTTTGATTAGTTCTTTTGACAGTTTTTTTTATTAAATGCGTATTTTTCGAGTCATTCTCAAAAACCCTCTAGAAAAGTCGATTTTTTCGTTGAAAAACTGTTACTTTCAACCGCAAATAACTCGAAAAATATTAGTTTTACGAAGAAAACGTAAAGAACATATTTTTCTTAGAATACCCTTCACCATCGAATTCCAATGTTAAAATGTAACGAAAATATCCCACCCCCGAGATAGGGTCGCAACCACCCCAAGATTTTAGCGTACAGCGGCATGATATAGAAAATGATCCTTGGTATCCGTAACCTTCTGTGATAATTTCAAGTAATTCCATGCTGGACGAAAAAATTGTGAGTAAAAATGCCTCATATCTTGGCCTAATAAACCGACAGACGCGACGTTCTAAACGACCAAACAATTATTTAAAAAATATTTTAAAACTTAAAATCTCGTTAATGCCCCTTCTGCATAATATTTACCCAAAGTCTTATAATTTGTTTATGATTTAACGAAGTCTGTGTACTTTTTTGTGGAATCATGGAAGCATTAAGATAATCGTAATCGTTATGGTAAATATTTAAATTTCTTCAAGAAACTAATCCAACAAAGTGGGTGGTTTTTAATACTAGCAGAGCCAACATCTGCCACCATCCCAACTTTTGTATCTACTTGTCATCTGAAGTTCCTCAGATAATCGCCTTAATTTGCTAAATGACTTTTACAGCTGTTTAAATAAAAATATCGGTACCGACAGGGACGGCTTGGCCACAAAAATAATCTCAAGAGGTAGCTTAAAATTAAAAACTATTTTTGAGAATACTTTTTAATAAAAAGGACATTTGTTTTGAAACTATAATTATGTAATAAGTATTACTCTAAACCAAAGACACATCACATGGAAAGAGAAGACCAGGTAGACCCGTCGAAACGTGGAAAAGAAGTATTCAGAAAGAAATTAATGCTATTGGGAAAACCTGGACAGAAATAAAGATCAGTGCAAGGGATAGGACAGAATAGAGGCAGACAGTTGGGGCCCTATGGAGGGAAGAGTAATAAGTAATTACTCTAAACTATAATTCATGTGGGAAGAAAAAGCTTAAATACATTATAATAATATTGGTAATAAGACCTTACTTTACA
Organism: Diabrotica virgifera virgifera; assembly: GCF_917563875.1. Classification (NCBI taxonomy): domain Eukaryota; kingdom Metazoa; phylum Arthropoda; class Insecta; order Coleoptera; family Chrysomelidae; genus Diabrotica; species Diabrotica virgifera. The sequence continues at coordinate 166,171,036 of NC_065448.1, forward strand.
ACATACGAATTACGAGCACCTATTTACAAAATAGACAAAAAATAATGTCACAAAAATAATCGACACACTGAAAAATTTATCAGAAATAATTCCAGAAACATAATGGTAGGGGAGCCCAAGCGGGGATTTTTGCAGTGATTTGAACGCGTCAGATTATCATATGCGGAGAACCCTGGTACCCTGTAGATGTACCTCTACCATATATTGGCTCTAAACACAGGGGAATTCGTTAAGGGGGGACCGAAAAAAAAATCTATCCTTAGAAAAACTCGAAATCGTCAGATTAAGATAAGGTAAGTTAAGTACATGAATTCAATACATGAAACCAATGAATTCAATATAGAAACATACCATATTTTCGTAGATTTTAAATGGGCCTATGATAGTGTCCTAAGAAATAAATTGTATGAAGCCATGGATTAGTTCCACATCCCTGATAAACTGATAAGATTGATTAAGGCTACAATGCGTAAAGTCGTTTGCAAAGTCGAAATACAGGACGAACAATCACAGTCGTTTGAAACAAATGTTGGGCTGCGACAGGGAGATGCGCTGGCGTCTCCTCTTCAACATAGCTCTGGATAAGGCGGTCAGAGATGCACGAATAGATAACAGAGGAAATCTTTTTAATAAATCATCCCAAATTTTGGCATATGCAGATGACGTGGACCTAGTTGCCCGCACAACACGCAAACCAGAAGAAATGTATATCACCTTCTCAAATGCCTCAAAAAATATGGGCCTGAAAGTAAACGAGGAGAAAACTAAGATGTTGGCATCAACACCCAACAATAGAGCCAGAAACATCGGTCACCAATTCACTGTTGATAACTCTACCTTTGAAGTGGTGGACAAATCCACATACTTAGGCTCCCTGATCACCAAGGAGAACGTCATGACGGAAGAAATCAAGCGAAGGATAATCCTAGCGAACAAATGCTATTTTGGACTGAGTAGACATATGAGAAGCAGAAACTTAAGCCAAAAAACAAAAATAACCATATACAAAACTCTTATACAACCAGTGTTCATATATGGATCGGAGACATGGACCATCTCCAAGGCAGATGAAAACCTTCTGCTTATATTTGAACGAAGGATCCTGAGAGGAATATTCGGTGGCATTAGTATCTCTTATAAGAATAGGAAGGCTAAGATGGGCAGGACATCTAGCAAGATCACAGCATAACAACCCTCCTAGAAGAATCCTTATGTCACAACCTGTGGGAAGTAGAAATAGGGGTAGGCCAAAACTTAGATGGAAGGATGGTGTAGATGAGGATGGGAGAAAAATAGGCGCAGCAAACTGGCAACGGTTGGCAATGGATAGGACTGACTGGCTTAATAGACTTGGGAAGGTCGAGGCTATTTCATAGGGCTGTAGCACCATTGATGATGATGATGATGAAGTTAAGTACATGCAAAACAGTGTATATTTCAAAAATATGACGATTTGGGCGGGGCGTAAGGAAATGGGAGAGTCACAAAGTTTCACAAGAAAAAAGCGAATATTTCGCGAAATGAACGATAGATCTAAACACTAAAAAATACGTGCTCAATATTTGTCAAAAATCTATCGAATGATACCAAACACGACTATCCACGGAGATGGGTGGATGGTAAATTTAAAATTTTAAATACGAATCCCGCGATATTTCGCGAAATGAACATCAGATCGAAAAACTGAAAAATATCGAAATATCGAAAAAAATCTATCGAATGGCACCAAACACGACCCCTCCACGGATGTGGGGTGAGGGGTTACTTTAAAATTTTAAATAGGAGCCCCATTTTTTATTGCAAATTCGGATTCCTTACGTAAAAATAAGTAACTTTTATTTGAAACATTTTTCGAATTATGGATAGATGGCGCTATAATCGGAAAAAAACGATTGTTGGAAATGAAAAATTAAATTAAAAATGGAAAGTCCCCACTAAAATGGAAAACTTTACTTAACTTTTTTAAACGCTTTTATTTAGTTCAATCGTTTGCGTCAAATCTTTAGACGTTAATTTGACTGCCTTTTCTTCAATGGAAATGAATGAAATTTTGCAGACATATGGATTCGCGGGAACAATACACGAATAGTCGATCAAAAATTTTTTTTATGTTTATGAACTCTTTAAATAAAAAAAAAACGATTTTATTGGAAAATGCTTAAATTCTCTTGTTTTTTACAATGTACAAACTTGAAACTTTTAAAGATTGTAGCTAATTATATGAACTATACATAATTTCACTTTTTACGTTATTTGTTTACGTTATGCTTCAAATATAAACAATAAAGTTTCAAATTTATCCAATTTCTGTCCGATTTCTATCCAGTTTTCAGCGAAAAAAAGTTATGGCACGGCAGAGAGACGAATGCTGCCCTTAGTATTGTCGTGGGCATCGACTGTCCATAAAACGCAAGGTTCGAATGTTGACTACGCTGCGCTGTCGTGAACTTGGGCCCGAAAGTGTTTGCGTAAGGACAGGCTTAAAAGCCTGCATTGAGCCTGCAAAGCTTACGGTTCATTGAGCCGAGTGCGATCATTAAGGTACGTATCCATTCAAGGGTGAACCCCGCTCGGTATAGCTACTCAAATGGATATAGCATGCGCTCCCTTACATATAAACCGCAAACCGGTTGAAACGAAGAGTGTACACGCCAAGCGGCGATCACCGACGTATCCACTAAGTGGAGCTACTACACCGAGCGAGGTTTACCCTTGTATGGATACGTACCTTTAGACGGCTTGCGCATCGAAGAACTGCATTGCGAGAAATTAACAGCGTCTACACAGTGCAATAGTAAAGTATTACAAGAGATGGAAATACTGCGAAAACTGTAATAGTCGTAAATAATGATTTTGATTTAAGAAATTTATGAAGAAATTACAGAAAATGTACAATGTATGTATAAAAAGTTAAAATAAAGACAAAAAAGGTATCTGTCATATACCTACATCCTATTTTTAAACATGACGATATATTTTAATGTTTGAAAAGTGTAAGACTAAAAAGTAAAAAATAAAACAATATGAAAAAAAATTTTTAAGAAACGCTTTTATTTAGCTACATATAAGTGACTAAAAGTTAAAATATAAAAAAATCAACTAAAAAGCACAAATTAAAAAAAATCAAACTCGATGGATTATTCGAAAAAAACGTTCGTTAAAAAAATGAAAAGATCGAACACATTCGTTAAAGAAAAGCGTGGGGCGCGTCTTCATCGAATAAACGGTTTTCGCCCCTTTTTTGTGCTTTTTAGTTGACTTTTTTATATATTAACTTTTAGTCACTTATAACTAAATAAAAGCGTTTCTTAAAAATTTTTTTTTCATATTGTTTTATTTTGGTTTTAGAACCCACTCTTCACAACCCAATTGGCTCCCAAAGCGCTCGAGTGACTGCACATTTAGCATACTTTCCTCCACTACTATAATAATACCGTACGTAAAAACTTTGTCTTTTTCTTCTTTAAGTGCCGTTTCTCAATCGGGGGGTGGATATCAGCTTTACTATCTTTACTTTATTAATCGCTCATCTGAAGAGTTTTATGGAACTGCATTTAAAGTAGCATCTCAGAGCTCTTACTCTCAGTTCTGATCTGAGGTCTTTATTGCACAGAATTGTTTTCATTTTTACAAAAGCATTTCTTGCTATTTCTATCCTGGCCCTTATTTCTGTTGTTTGATTTAGTCCATGTGGTGAGACCACTCCCGTCTGAAAAAATTTCTCATTCGGTTTCTTTGTGGATTCCTATTAAAAAATGTACCCTTTAAACATATCTGAAGGGTGCCGGGCAGAATTTTTGGGCAGAAATTGTTTAAACAATTTTTTTTAAACAAATAAAAAAGATCACGTTTTTTTACTCTGGAACATATATTTTTAGATTTTCTTGGTCATTCTAAACCGGAAAGGTATCTTGTAATTTTTCTTAAAAATTGATAGTTTTCGAGTTATAGGCGATTTAAAATCTGAAAAATGCGAAAATACGCATTTTCGAGGCTTAAAAACCCATATTTAAATTAGTATTTTTGAGGTTGCAAGATACTTAAATTCAAGACTAAACATTCAGCTTCAATATTCTGAAGAGTGATCGCGTCTAACCTTAATTTATACCGTTATTTTTTTAATTGTTAAATATGCGTGTTTATCCAATTTTTTGCCGGTGCGGCGCGCTCTATTTCAAAAATCTCATATTCTCCGCGAAAAAATATTTTTTCTAGATTCTTTGGGATATTCTAGATAAAATAATTATTTTGACATTTTTCTCAAAAGTTAATGGTTTTAAAGTTATAAGCGATTTAAAATCCGAAAAATGCCAAAAAAACGCATTTTTGGATTTTAAATCGTTTATAACTTTAAAACTGTTAACTTTTGAGAAAAATGTCAGGAAACTTAATTTATTTAGAATGTCCCAGAAAATCTAGAAAAAATATTTTTTGGGGGAAAATTGTAGATTTTTTAAATAGAGCGCGCCGCAACGGCAAAAAAATCGGATAGACATGCATATTTATCCATTAAAAAACGACGGTTTAAATTAAGGTTAGACGCAATCACTCTTTAGAATCTTGAAGCTGAATGTTTAAACTTCAATTTAAGTATCTGGCAACCTGAAAAATACTAAATTAAATATGAGTTTTTAAGCCTCAAATGCGTATTTTCGGATTTTTCAGATTTTAAATCGCCTATAACTCGAAAACTATCAATCTTTGAGAAAATTTACAAGATACCTTTCTTGTTTAGAATAATCCACAAAACTTAAAATTATATGGTTCGGAGCAAAAAAACGTGATCTTTTGTATTTGTTTAAAAAAATAGTTTAAACAATTTTTGCCCAAAAATTCCGCCCGGCACCATTCAGAATTGTTTAAAGGGGACATTTTTGGATAGGAATCCACAAAGAAATCGAATCAGAAATTTTTCCAGACGGGAGCGGTCTCACCACATGGACTAATTCTTATGTTCTGAAATCCAGGTTCCTAGGCATTTTTATTTATCATCCATTTCTATCTGCACATCTCCCAAATTTATGTTTGTAAATTTGTTTTTTTTTGTTGTTGTTATTATTTATATTTAGTCTTCTTTGTATTCATTTTCAGTCCATATTTTTCACAGAAACTGCTTGTCTTGTTTAGTAGTGCCTAGTTGTGTTATCTGCATATCATATGTTGTTAATAGTTCTTTCGTTATTTATTATTCCTTCACTTTCAGCTACTTAGTAGTGCTTCTTAAAAATGAATTCACTATATTATACATTGAATAGTAGTGGAGGCAGAATACATCCTTGCCTAACTCTTCTCTGCTAAATTAAAATTCTGAATTGGGTTCGTTATCTATTACAATTTGTGTTGTGCTCTTTGATTCCAGTAAATGTTTGTTATTATCCTTAAGTACCTTTTGCTTATGTTTTTTTCTTTGGAATTTGGACTAATTATTCATCTCTTACTTTGCCAAATTTTTCAAAATCAACGTAACAAACATGCACATCCACATTCATATCCATGCATCTTTGAGCTATCTCATTAAAAGCAAACATCGCCTCTCTGGTTCCTAGTCCGTTTCTGAACCCAATCCATTCCTTTTATTATTATCATCTATTCCTTTTCCGGTTTATTTATTTATAAGACAATGTATTATTTTCAAGAATAATTAGAGAACATGCTGTCTATTTTCTTAAATACTGTGTTATCTTTTATTTTTATAAAATTGTTTATTTATTTAAACTGATCAAACACACAAAATAACACCTGCTATGATTGTTGTATCAAAATTTGCTTTTAAAGAAACTTCCACGTTTCATCTGCTGAAATATAAATGCCATCCTGTGGTTTCAGCGTGGAAAATGTTTTTAAGACATACGTTTTTATTGACGGTTACACCCCTGTACCCCTGACGCTAAGCTGCATCTTTGACATGCTGAGAAAGGGGCGATGTATAATATCCTAATGACGATGCTGACAAATATTTGTTTTAGGAAAGTTCAGATAGACAAGTCTTAATCCGATGAAAGATTTAATATTCCTAGTAAGGAATACCCAACACAACATCGTAAAATTTGAGTCTGGGACAAAATATTTAAAAATGTTGTGTCTGCCATAAAAAATAGACAGGATGTGGGGTTGGTTCTAATATTATGTATTTAGCAGGAAAATAAGCAAAATGGTTGTCCTGGTGGGGCCTCTACCCCGTTCCGTTATTCGACAAGTTTTTTTTTATGTTATAAGCAGTGTCGGATTAACCAATAGGCAAAGGAAGAAGTTGTCTAGGGGCCTCAGCCACAAAGGAGGCCTCGCAGGGCTCAAAATGAAAAAATAATAAGTATAGGGTGGCCGGAAAGTCCCTTCACACTAATGAATTATTTTTTTTTATACAACAGAGGGAAAAAATAATAACACAATTTTGTTTGTAAGTTATTTATTAATTATTTATTTATCTAAAACATGGGTGTGAATACCTGCATTATCGCAACACAACTTAGTACGATGCCATGTTCGTATGTATACCCATCCATCTCAGCATGCCGGAGTTACTGATAGTCTAAGAGCTAGTGAACCCTCCGACTAACGGTCGTCCTGTAAGGCTAGAAATTTTTCTAGTGATAATTCATAGCACACCAAGGCTAAAAACCATGACCTGGCAGGCATCAGCGGTGCACGTGTATCTACCAGGTGAATCGAAAAGTGCAAATTTAGGGAGTAAAATAAACTTTCTCCTGTAAGGTTTAAATTTAAGTATGTGTTTGAGTAAGTCATTTAGAAGAAATGTGTACAATTACAGGCGATTCTGAAGAGCATAGGACCTTGCCAGGCGAGGGGAAAGATTAGGGGTTTTTCCTAAAATTATTCTTTTTGCATCGAACAATTTTTTTTTAGATTTCTTGGATTATTCCAAACAGAAAAGGTCTTTAGTGATTTTTCTCTTAAGTTAATAGTTTTTGTTATATAAGCGATTGAAAATTTTGAAAATTGCGAAATCGGCCATTTTTAACCCTAAATCGGACATTTATCTAAAAATTTCAATATTGCCAAGGTACGTAGATATTCTTTAAACATTGATTGATGAAATCCCGAAGAGTTTTTTGCAATAAAATATCGAAAACTCCTTTGTTTTTTTAATTGCTAATCAAGCGGGCGCGACACTGTAGTATAAGTGAGGACGTTTGAGTATGCATAAATTCATTATCTCGAGAATGGGCAAATTTCAAGAGAAATCCTCAGACAGGTCGATTTTTATTTTTGAATTAGGACTTTTTGGCATATATATAATACTAGTGACGTCATCCATCTGGGCGTGATGACGTAATCGATGATTTTTTTAAATAAAAGTAGGGGTTGTGTGATAGCTCATTTGAAAGGTTATTTAATTATCTATTCAGTAATATAAACATTAACATAATTATTTATACAGGGTGTACAAAAAAATTTTTTTCTTCTACTTGTCAAATTTAATCAAAGTTAATTTAATAAAAAAAATGTTTTTGTACACCCTGTATAAATAATTATGTTAATGTTTATATTAGTGAATAGAGAATTAAATAACCTTTCAAATGAGCTGTCACACAACCCCTACTCTCGTTTAAAAAAATCATCGATTATGTCATCACGCTCAGATGGATGACGTCACTAGTATTATATATATGCCAAAAAGTCATAATTTAAAAATAAAAATCGACCTGTCTGAGGATTTCTCTTGAAATTTGCCCATTCTCGAGATAATGAATTTATGCCAGCTCAAACGTCCTCACTTATACTACAGTGTCGCGCCCGCTTGATTAGCAATTAAAAAACAAAGGCGTTTCCGATATTGTATTGCAAAAACTCTTTGGGATTTCATCAGTCAATGTCTAAAGAATATCTACCTATCTTGGCAACTTTGAAATGTTTAGATAAATGTCCAATTTAGTGTTAAAAATGGCCGATTTCGCAATTTTCAAAATTTTCAATCGCTTATATTACAAAAACTATTAACTTAAGAGAAAAATCACTAAAGACCTTTTCTGTTTGGAATGATTCAAAAAACTTAAAAAAAATTTGTTCGATGCAAAAAGAATCATTTTAGGAAAAACCCCTAATCTTTCCCCTCGCCTGGCAAGTTCTTATGCTCTTCAGAATCGCCTGTCATTGTACACATTTCTTCTAAATTACTTACTCAAACACATACTTAAATTTAAACCTTACAGGACAAAGTTTATTTTACCCCCTAAAGGACATCGCACACATCTTATGGAAAATATAATGTCACTCAAATTCAATAAAATTTATACGAATAGATTCGTTTTAAATTAACGGTAAAATCTTATCATTGTGCCAACTGTGTATTTTCAATAATAAGAGCAAAAATTGATATAAATAAATCTGAAATCAAATGGATACATATATAAGTTAGAGAGAGAAAAAATATTTTAAAATACCCAGCTTATCGGTACTCCATAAATCAGCGGATTAGTTTCACTAATCCGCTTAGACCCAGCGGGGTTTAAGCTGTTTTGAATAGCACTCAGAGCAATAGTGATTGCAACTAACATTTTATGGACTCCAAAAATGTGATTTCGATAAAATTTAATTGCAATTTGCGCCGTAATTAATCATAATTAAGAGTTGGCGCAATGACAAGAATTGACCGTTAATTTAAAACGAATCTAATCGTATAAATTTTATTGAATTTGAGTGACATTATATTTTCCATAAGATGTGTGCGATGCACTTTTCGATTCACCTGGTAGATACACGTGCACCGCTGATACCTGCCAGGTCATGGTTTTTAGCCTTGGTGTGCTATGAATTATCACTAGACAAATTTCTAGCCTTACAGGACGACCGTTAGTCGGAGGGTTCACTAGCTCTTAGACTATGACGTAAACGCTGGGCACACTCCGTTTCGCAAGTCGTCATTCGAAACATATCTGCATTTCTAACCTCCTCTTTAATGAAATTTCACAGTGAATTGTCCGGCGCTGTCAAATATGGACGTTTTGGAGGCCGAGAAATTGGAGAACCACGTCCAATCCATCGGTTCGGGAAGATCTCATTCAGGCGTTTGTGAACAACGAGAGCGAAATGGGATGAGGCGCCATCTTGTTGAAAAGAAATAGTGTCAGCAGTGCCCTGAACTGTCGATTGCAATAATAACCTTTCTTTGATTATCTGCAGATAAATAACTGTAATAAGTTATGGAGCCTTCAAAAAAATATGGCTTAAACAGATAAGTTGAAATAATTCCAGTCCATGCCATAACATGAGGCGGGTTTTCACTTCCTCAAAGAAATGAATATTGTCATTTACCTAGAAATAAACATTTTGATTTCGAGAAATCGCAAACTTATTGGTGAACAGAACATGTAGTTTGTCATGTGCTCTTGGAAAGTGTTGAAGCAGTAATTGACACGCTTCAATTTTAGACTCATTTGTGGCCGCCATCATGTTTCAATCGCATCTATTGTTGTCTGTCTGCGTGACCAGACAGGTGCCCTTGAAGATGCGCATCCGCCGAAACGCAAATAAATATTGGCTAGGTGTTGAAACATTATTATTATTAGTGTAAACGGACTTTCCGGCCACCTGTAACAAAAATAAGAAAACTTCTGTTGGAGTGAAAGTAAAAAGAAAGATATACTCCAACAGAAGTAAGGAAAAAAAAGAGAAAAGACTAGGTAACTAAATAGTTGTGGCTGAAAAGAAGAGAATGTGGGGTGTGTAAAGAAAAGGATGTTGCTTCTTCGTTGAGAAGCCGCAATAGGAAAAATACTACTAAAGTGCAGTAGTACTGAAGAAAGGGGGATTAGAAGGGATAGAAGCAGAAGTGGGAAGAGACAGAGGCAAACTGAATAGAGTTGGCTAGCTATAGATGCAAGAGAGCAACTTGACACTCAAGGATGGATACGGCTCGTTTGCATGCCTGTCGAAGAACAGTAGCTCTATATAGATAGTAATGATGGCTAGATGATGAAATAATAAAATAAGAATAATGTACTGAAAATGAATGGAGATGAATAATGACTAAAAACGAACAAAATAAATAAAACTAACAAATCATGGGCGCCATGAAAATGATCTTCGATCATTTTCCCAGGTATCTTATACTGATGTCAAGTATTAAATATATTAACTCTGTAATAATGAAAATAAAGGAATAATAAAATTCATGATATACAAAATACATAAATATTTATTAAAATAACTACTAGATTTTTAACAATCTCTGAGTTAGACAAGCATATATCATGTAACTCTAAAATGACATATGTTATACAAGAAGCTATATATATTTTAAAGATAACAACAATAATGTTATCTGTTACAAACTTAAATACCTCTTACATATATATAGGGTACAAAATTACATAAGTCTTCTACCAAATGGTTATAGTACGCCTGCTACGTACAACTAAAGGAAACTGACAAAGATGAAAATACTACAAATAAATAGGCCCAAGCCTCACTAAGGACAAATACAGTAATGAATAAATAAAGTTAAATATACAATTGACTAAAGTAGAAATGAAGTTGAGATAAATACCGACGATGACCTAAATTAACCGAACAAAATGGAATAAAGCGAATAACAGTAAAATATTTGGGAAACAAGCTAGTAATATTAAAAAATAAATTTACCCGAATTACATAAACCAATATCAAAGCAATAGTAAAGTATTAAAAACCTAATTTTCTCTAGGCTTATTCCTGTGCATAAGAAGTTACCGTAGATACAAAGTTTGGGAACCAAATAATCTAATATACAAATATGTCAAAAAAAACCAGAGGTAACCTAAATCTGGAAAAAAACATAGTGTATTTAATAGGTAGTCTGAAATATAAAAAAAAACCAATAGTTACTAAAACACCTCACTAAATGTTCCCAAACGAGGTTGCGGTTGCATCCTAGAAAATGATGCACCAGGATGGTGCGACCCCATGACTCCTGTAGGCCCAGGTGCCAAGACGAAAATTGAGCTGGAACGCTCCCATAGCTTGCTCCCAAATCGACATACTCCCAATGGTGACTTGGTCGTGGCTGCAGTGGTTTCCCTAGGTGGTCAAAGGGCTACGGTTTCATGTTAGGGTTTCTTCCAAATGGCTAAAAACATTCCCAGTTTTATTTCCCATTTTAAACATGAGCAAAAAGTAAAGGGAAGAAGAAATACTTTTTAGAAGCAATAGTATAGAAAAACCGGCCATTAAAAATGGAACAAAAAACCAATCTCAGGTAACCTTGAACTATTTTAAGTGTGAAGACATGAATAAATGACATTGAAATTTGAGGAAATATCTGTAAAAATATATTGAATTTATAAAATATTGGATGTTCAATAAATTTAAAACCTACAGAGAAATGGTAATTATTTCCAATATTAATTTGAGGACTTCCAAAAATGTTTGGTTATGTAAAACCAAAAACCCCATTAATATAAAGATCGATATAAAGATAATATAAAGATCGAAATCATCTACACCCTTCCCTTAATAGATTGACTAAGAAAGTTTAACAATGGGACTAATATTTTAAATATTCCACAACAAAAAACACATGACAATGGCTAATTAAAAAATTATTACAAAAAAAATAAATCTCACCGAATGATTCCTATTAGGCTCCAACAGGAGTTGTCACACACATGTCTCCCTAACTCCAGACAACCCTTGCTGGTAACTTTTTACTTAAAAAAACTGGATTGATGTTATAAAATAAGGTGTATGGAACTCATTCGCCATTTCATGGTACCAGTGCCAAGTACCAAACCAACCCACTTAATTAGCAGCCACAAACCAAGTGACGAACGAGAGACGTTTCTCCGCCAAGGTGAACGTCAAATTCTCTCAGAAAACGAAATCATTCTCGATAGGTGGAGTACGTTCCATCACCGAGGTATGACGTCACTCCAGTAGTCCTATACGAGAAATTAGAGAATTTAAATGGAGACCGAGGGAAAATAATTATAATAATAATTAAAGAGCTAATTTTGTAACGTGACCGTTACACACCCTATAGATTTAAATAAAAATTATAAATCATATTGTGATGAAAAATTCAAAGAGCAAGAGCAAGAAATGAGTCAGCGCTCCCTCATTACCCTCTCCTTCATTTCCATTGGAGTAAGTGCTGCTAAAAGTTGCGTTGGACCCATATTTTGAATTTTGGAGCAATATTGTATTTTTGATTCGTTTAGTCCGTGTACAACTTTTTTTCAGCCTCAAGCCACCGTTGGGAAGCTACGATCAAATGCTTAAATGAAACTCAACTAAACGATCCCATTCGCCACAATCTAAACCTTGTCCTTAAAGGAACAAGCAGAACTCGATGGACTGCAAAGGCTGGTGCAACAAGAGCTTTGTCTAAAGGTTACAACGCCTTCAAATCTGCTCTTCATACTCTTGCTGAAGACCCTAATCAGAAAGCTGAAACAGTTCATGAGGCTAAGTGTTTGTTGAAAGAAATGTCAAAACAGAAACATTCATAATGAATTAGTTTGGGCTGAATTTGAATTGGACTGAGTTTGATTAGTTTGAAATGAAAATTATTAAAAACTGTCACCGTTCGACAATGGCACAAAATAGACTAGCATTTCCCTCAATTATGGCTATTTAGTGGAGTCACTGAAGGTTTTCACCTCCGCTTTTGTTGAACCTCCATCGATTTTCATGAAAATTGGTGAGCAGTTAGAGGATACCTCAAGAAACAAAGGTGACATGATGCCAACTTGCGCTTTTACCCTGGGGGTGGATGCCGCCCCTTTTCGTGGGTGAAATTTTTTTGTTAAAAATAATACCACAGGTTGATAGAGGGACAAATTCTAAGCAAAATTTGTTATATAAAATTATTAACGTAAATCAATACTTGTTGAGTTATTATTAATGATCAATGAATTTATTTTTTCGTAAAAACAATGCATGTTTTAAAGCTGTTTTTCATGTATAAGTCAAAAACTATGAGCTTTTACAAAATAGTTATTATTACCAAAATTGAAGACAATAAAAAATTGAATACTTACACTATTTACTCAGAGAGAGAGCTAAACTAATTTTAATTCAAAGTGAGTTATGGGTAATTGAATGTATATTTTTTTCGACGAACAGTCAAATCTAAGTGTTCAAGCTCAAATAACGGGAAAACAATGCATTTTATAAAATGTACCTCCTAAACACTTGTCAAAGTACTTTGGAATACCTATCAAAAGAGCTCCAGAAAAAGTTAATAGCATCAAAATTAAGCATGTTATGATGAACATAAGAGAACCCTTTGGAATTTTTTAGGAAAAAGTGAAAATCAAACATACACAATTTCCACAAAAGATAAAATTTATAGTAATCCTTACAATAATTTCTTTATATTAGTATAAGTAACGATTTCAACAATTTTCACCGGTTTAGATCGCATATTTTTGAAGAAAAGATGTAATTTAAAAAAATCGGAATTTTTAAAATTATCGTCATTTTCATTTTCTTTTGATAATGACTCCAGAATACTCAATTAACGTAAAAAATGATATATAATCAAATTTTAGTTATTTCTATATAAAATATTTTTCTTTTTTTACTATTTCTGGAGGGTGAAAAATAACGAGATAGAAACGTTTAAAGCTTAAATTATGTTACTCTAATAGCTAGTATAGAGTAAAACAAAATAAAAATAGATAGTCGAGGAAATGAAGCATTTTGGCTCGCAATTTTTTCGTCCAGCATGGATTTACTTGAAATTTTCACAGAAAGTAGGGAATAGTCCAAGGATCATTTTCTACATCATGCCGATGTACGCTAAAACCTTGGGGTGGTTACCACCCCATCTCGGGGGTGGGAATTTTTTATTACGTTTTAACCATGTAAATCGATGTAAACAGTACTTCTAAGAAAAGAAATGTTTTTTAGAATACCTAGAAAAATATGCATTTAATCAAAAAAACTGTTGAAAACAAAATTGTATCTTTCAGTAACACAAATTAAATTCTTTTTCCATAATATCTGTTGTACCAATACAAACCGAGATACGGCATGTTAAAGGTTAGCTTTTCTCGTCAAATGCATAATTTGAAATATTCAAAGCCAAATAACGGGAAAACTTTGCATTTTTTGAGGAAAATTTAAATTATCCTTTTCAAGTATACAATTAAACATTTCAAAGAATAATAATAAAAAATTTCTAACATTAAAATAGAGCGACTTATAATCAAAAAAAGGTCGGTACCTGCTTTACTCTACGAAAAAATCAGTGAAAATAACCCCCTAACTACCCTCCTAATTAATAATTGGTTTTCACCTTTCTGTAATTCCTTGCACATTTGTATTGTCAATACACCCAAGAAGATTGACCTATTTAAAAGGCCTAATTTAAGAAAAATTGGAGTTTAAAGGAAAAAAGATTTTTTGCAATTTCGTATTTTTCACCTTTTACTTCTCCGAAAATACTGGAGATACGAAAAAAATGATAGACTACTAAATTGTAGCTTTTTTAATAGCTAAAATTATATTGTACATAGTTTTTCATTACAGTGAATAGTTAGTGAGATAAAACTGTTTAAAACCTCTATTTACGAGCAAACACCCCCTTATTCGAGCCCTTTAAACCCACCCAATTAAAAACTAAGGGATGGTCTTATAGCTTAAACTAAGGGATATGTTATAGAATATGAAGTACATGGTGAGATGATCCTAATCCCAAATTTTTATGTAAATCGATGCAAGCCGAAATTATTCTTTTAGAATAAGTAATTTTTTATATAAAGCTCCAACAAGGGAGGTTTTAACGGTTGAAATATTATGATAGTATATCTTAAAGCATAAAACAATCATTATATAACTAATAAGAACCAAATGCTGACAATATTAAAGTTTAAAATGTTATTTTATAACTTTTACAAGTAGTTTTTTAGGGCTAGTTTTCACCCTTAAAAAACCAAAAGCGTACAACGGCTCAATATAGAAAATGAACTAGAGGGTGAAATGAGCCTGATCCCCAATTTTTGTACAAATCGATGATGGACGAAAAAATTGCGAGGTTTTGTCGTTTTTTCAGTTCCATTTCCTCGACTAAGACGGTTTCGTTTTGATTCAAATCGAGTCGCTTGCCATCCTCGACACGTATTTTTAGGTTTACCCGTTATCAAAGAGACTTTGCAAGAAGACTGATTTGAACCAAAACGCACCGACTGTTCGGCAAATATATTTAAATACTATATCGGAGTATGGTTAGCACGACCTCTAACGGGAACAGATAAAATAAGTGTCGATAGGGATTCAAGTAAACTGTTTACCCAGGTATAAAAATACCAATCAGACAATGCTAAGGAAAATATTCCCTAACAATAAAACACTGAAGACGTTTGTTTAAATATTCCACCAACGCCTCTCAGTTTACACGTCTGAATCGCCATCATTTCTTGCGAAGCCTCTTTGATAACGGGTAAACCTAGAAACACGTGTCAGGGGATGACAAGAGACTCGATTTGAATCAAAGCCGTGTATTTTTATTTTTCAAAATAAGTAAGTTTAATATTACGCCAATCAATGGAAGCAAGAATAGGATATTACCTCCGAATTATATCCTGCTGCATGAATTTTAATGAAATTTTGGGAATAGGCTCTACTTATCTCCTAATTCAAAGTCTACTCTATGCCGATGTGCGCTTTTATCTTGGGGTGGTTCCCACCCCTTCTCGGGGGTGGAAAATTTTTTGGTTAACATAACCACGGAGTGGCTAGAGAACCTAATTTTAAGCAAAAACTGTTCTATAATTATTTTTTTTGAAAACTCAATACTTTTTTAGTTATTCGTGGTTGAAAAATTGGCCATTTTCATTTAAACATAACACCTTTTCGAACGGTTTTTTGAGAATACCTTAAAAACGATGAATCTAACTAAATAACTATATAAAACATTTTTGTATCTTATAAAAAAACAAAGAGATTTGCTCCTCCATAAATCTTCTAGTTATAATACAAAAAGAGATATGGGGTCTATTGAATAAAAAAAAGTATTTGCTTATACTTCCTCGTATTTAAGTATTTACTTAATAATAATTAAATAAAGCATTAAAGAAATGACTTTATTCAATTACTATTAAGTAAATACTTAAATACTTGTAAGTAAAAGCAAATACTTCTTTTTATTCAATAGACCCATGGTAGGTGAAGAGTTTGTTTTTTTGGTGCATGCTCAAATCGGTGTATTCAATTTGAAATAACAGAGAAACGGTCGATTTTAGGTGTATAAAGCTACCAATTTCTTTTGTAGTGCCTGAAAAAACTTTAAAAGGAGCAATATTAAAGGCCGATTACATTCAAATTAAGCGAGATATGCTGCAAAAAAAATTATGACTAATGTATTTTAAGAAAAAATGAGAATTATATTTAACCCTTCATCCGCCAGAATTTAAATGCATCGTTTTCCTTCTACGATACTTTTTACTATAGTGTTATTTCTATGTTAAAAAAGTTGAAAAGGCTTAAAATAAATGGTTTTTGAAAAAAAAAATAAGATCAAATTATGGAGCGCATTTTTAAATTTTCTTAAAAATCTTCCTTTTTCTCCATGTAACTTGAAAGTGATAAGAGATATGGTAATGAAAAATAAAAACAAAATTTTTATCTAGAAAAACCTACATTTTTGTGCGGTATCTTTTTTTCGTATCTCTTATAATTTTCGAGTTACATGGACAAAAAAGAAGATTAGTAAGAAAATTTAAAAATGCGCTCTATAATTTGATCTTATTTTTTCAAAAACCATTTATTTTAAACCCTTATAACTTTTTGAACATACAAATAACACTATAATAAAAAGTAGCATTATACAGCTGAAATCAACTGTTTCTCTGTTATTTCAAGTTAAATACACCGATTTGAGCATGCACCAAAAAACAAACTCTTCTAACCTACCATATCTCTTTTTGTATAATAACTAGAAGATTTATGAAGGAACGAGTCTCTTTGTTTTTTTATAAGCTACAAAAATATTTTAAATAGTTTTATTCGTTAGATGCATAGTTTTTAAGGTATTCGCAAAAAACTGTCCGAAAAGGTGTCATTTTTCACTGAAAATGGCCAATTTTAACCGCGAATAACTCAAAAAGTATTGAGTTTTCAAAAAAAAATTACAGAACAGTTTTTGTTTAGAATTAGGTTTTCTAGCCACTTCCGTGGTTATTCTAACCAAAAAATTTTCCACCCCAGAGAAGGGGTGGTAACCACCCCCCAAGATAAAAGCGCACATCAGCATAGGATAGACTTTTTTTGTGAAAATATCAAGTAAATCGATGTAGTAGGATGTGATTCGGAGCCAAATACCCTCATTCATTGCCTATATAGCATAACTTCTAAAAAACTCTTCGATTATTGAAGCACCTCACTATTTTTTAACAAATCTTTTTTGAAAACGATTTTTAGAGTGGAAATTGAAATGTCAAAAATCAATAATTATAAGATGTAATTTTTATTATAATCAATAATTGTGACTTAATTTCATAATTAACATACATAATTAACATACATAATTACATTCAGTAAATATTAATTACTATTTTAATTAAACTTTTAACATGTAATTATTACCATAAGCAAAGAAAAACTAAGTATAGCATGTCTATTTTTAATAATAATATCCATGAAAATTTAAATATATACATAAAGTAAGATATCGTGTCAATAAAGTAATTTTTCTTTTTCGCATGTTACCGCGATAACTTACAAGGGCGTTAACTGACTCCATTCTCTTTATGATCTTTATACATGAGGAAGTATTCTACTTAGGTCATTTTACAACGGACGTAGGTTACGCCCTTTTGAGCTATAACGATACCACACTTCTATATCTAAATCTTTATTCGCTGCTTATTCGGTTTTTTGCATGCGGTGGTAGGGTGATAAATGCTAAAGGTTTTTCTTATTATTTGCCTGTGCACTTTTTTTAGATTATAATGCATTTAAATATATTTATACTTATACAGTGATGAGCGCGCTAATAATCAGCAAAATAACGCAAATGAAAAACATATTAAGTTGTGAGATAAAAAGAGATGAAACTAGCAGAGGTGGAAAATTTACCGATGGAAACCTATAAATTTACATTATATTGATTGTTTCCCACCTTTAGACGTATCAGAGGAGTATGCCAACTAAAACTGTCACTCTCACAGTGGTAGTGGCCAAACTCGTCCGATAAATTTATCGGTTTCTATCGCTAAATTTCCCACCTTTACTACTTTCATCTCTTTTTATCTAATAACTTGTTTTCCGTCTTTTACGTTATTTTGTCCGTTATTAGCGCGCTCATAACTGTACACTTACTAGTTTGAGATTTTTGTCAAAAATCAATGTGTAAAAAAGCGGCATTAATAAAAATAATTGCAGTGACTGTTATTAAAGAAATGAAAAATATAAAAAATGTAACTATTTACATATAATTATCTAAGCTAAAAAACCACTACCTACTAATTATTAAGATGTGATTAAGATCTTTTAAATTTTGTCGCACAGAAAGGTTTTGGAGACAATCATGTCAATATATTGTTAATTCTGACAGAAAAGAGAGAGTATATTATGAGCTAGAATTTTGACTAAAATCTTTATTGACGTTTAAATTTTTTCAAATTCAAGAAGGAACGAATAGATCTCTGTTAATTGCTTAATATCTGTTATTTTATTGATTGTTTGTTCATTTTGATAAATGTCATTTCAATAAAAGTCCTTTTGTGATAGTTCTTTTCATTTGCTAAAATTTTTACAGACTCAAAGTTCATATTATGTCTTTCATTTACAACATGTGTAGCTAAAGAGCATCTGTCTGGATATAATCTACAAATCACTTATATGAGAGCTAATAAGATCTTTGACCCATTTAGTGGTTTGGCCAATGTATTGTTTGTTACATACAATACATGGTATACTGTAAACTACATCAGACAATAGGGATAATATGAGAGGACTATGAAACAAAATCAGCTATTTCATTTGTCCACAGAATTTTTTAAAGTTAAGAAAAAATACAATTCTTCCATTCACCCCTGTATAATGCCATGTAAGCAAAATTTTTTGTTACCAGAATCATACCAAACGATACCAATATATGTACCTACAAACTGGTGCAAGAATGTTGAAAATCGGAGCACAAAAAATAAAATTATAAATTGTCAAACTTAATCAAAAATTTTGGGTGGCGAAATTTTGTGCCGGTTAGTGTATTTTTCATCCTTGAAAATAGGCTATTAATAGTTAACACTGGCTTACTGGCTATTTTGATGTTTAACTCGTTTTTTACAATTTGTGTGAGCTTTGGTGTAATCTCTCTAACGAATGATAAAGAGATGACTGAAACTACTTCCGGAATAACAACATTATCATTGTTAGCTGCATTATCATTACATATTTACAATAGTTGGTGTGACAGATGGAGTATTAAATAATAAGTGCTTTAACATTACAGGAGGATAATAATTGTCTAAAAACAGGTTATAGTTTTTTTAAGATTAGTTTGATGAAATAATTCATCAGCAATTCATTCAATCCTAGTTCGCATTTATTTTACTAAGTTAAATTTTATTGAGTGTTTATGGTAAGACCATTCATTCAGGTATCTACCTGAACCTACTGGTTTCATGTACCAATCAACTGAGATAGGGGTCATCCATAAACTACGTCGTTGAGAAGAGGGAGGGGTGCTTGCTTATTACGACGGAGTACGACAGGGGGAGGGGGAGTCAGAGGCGGCTCTAGCTCATGTAGCGCCCGTGTGCAGTCGATGCCCTGGCGCCCTTTAGTAGACGCGCAGTCAAAATGGAATAGTCGAATAGGTACCTACCTAACACTAGCACATAGAGTATTAGAGGGTATTAGGTATGCTTATAATGTAAACAACAATCCAGATGTAAATAGTGCAATATTAAATTATGTCGGGAGCCAATAGGTAATATTCACGGCGTCAGAACCAGTGGCGGCTGGTCAGAGGAGGCAAGGGAGGCTTAGCCTCCCCATAAATTTTTTACACGTGCTACACTGTTTGGTTTACTTTGCTATTTTGCTTCGCGTTAGTGATATCGGAAAAAGTTATTTAAACAAGTTTTTCCAAATAATATTTTAACCCCACAAACCAAATTTCATCACATAATTCGCACTTTTAGTTTTTTCATTATTTGTAGTCAGGATCCTAAAATCGCAGAGGAGGCTGCTGGCCGGAAAATCTAACTTGCTAATGCTCCGCGCAGCCCAGCAGCGTTTAAGTATGGCAGTTGAAGGAGACCCGGTCTCCTTAGAGCTGCATTATCGCTTAACGCACACGCTGCCCGGAGATGGGGCAAGGGCGGCTAATCGGTCAGCAGCCTCCTCTGCGATTTTAGGATCCCGACTACAAATAATGAAAAAACTAAAAGTGCGAATTTTGTGATGAAATTTGGTATGTGGGATTAGAATAATATTTGAAATAACTTTTTCCGATATCTGTAATGCAACCAAAATATCGGTAATTTACCGTGTTTTTGGATTCGCAGTAGGCCGCTTTTAGAATTAAAAAAATTCAGTTGAGTATCTTAAAAAATGTGAACCTTCAACCTGAATGGACTGCAAAACTTCAAATCTGTATTTATTTTGATATGCATATCTACTTGTACTTACCGAGATAGAATTGTTAACAAATAAACGACACAAAATTTGGTAATACACTTTTACAATTAGACTAACTATTTTTAAAATGATATGATATTATGAAATTGTGAATTATGATGATATTATAAAATGTAAATAAAAAATGGTCAAAAAAATGGGGCCTTAAATTAGATTTTTTTGGCGGATTTTTTTGCTAGTGCAAATTTGTCTAGATATTTTACAGTTAGGTATAGCCTCCCCTATTGTAAAAATCACGAGCCGCCACTGGTCAGAACAACCTACCGAAATCTGTTAAAATATTTAATTAAAAAGGAACTTTTTTACCCCGCGACACGTGTACAAACCCCTTTGAAAATGCCCGACAAGTCCCAAGCAATTTGACCTTTATAGTTTCCACAACCGATTTCGGAAACATTGTCTGTTGTCTTCAAATGAATCAAAAGATTGCCGCCCGTCCGTTGGACGGACAGCCGAGCGGGCGGCAATCTATAAATCGCGCTCAAGTGCCAATGTAATTTTTCATTAATCGTTTTAAAGCATATTTTATGTTGAGACAAAGTAAATGACCCGCTCTTTGGCGTTCGGCGCCCCCAACATCCCGGCGCCCGTGTGCACCGCACACCCTGCACAATAGGTAAAGCCGCCTCTGGGGGGAGTATGAGTGCCCACTCGACGTCGTTTAATATATTGGTATATTTAAATTTGTCGCTATTGTGTCTATAAAAATAATTTTTTACTAGCTTCTACCAGCATTAAAGTATCAGATATTCATATAAAAACGTATAGTTTTTGATATGAAATTGAAAATAAAACAAAACGTTTACGAATAAATATACCTTTGTGAAAATTAAAAGGAATAATTCTATTATAGATACTTTTATCGCATACTTTTCATTTCGTTTTTATCAGTCACGGCGTTAAAATAATATTAGGTAGTACTTTTGTACAGGACAACAAACAATAAGACATCATTGTTCTTTGGGTTTAAACAATCGCTTCTATATACAGAACAACGTCTGGAAGCAAAACAATATTAAATTGTTAGTTCATTTATGTGCTGCATACTGTGTGTGAAACAACAGTTATGAAAGAACGAATAGAAATAAAATATTGTTTTCTTTTCAGTTAGTAAGTCGTATTTATACTTTAGAAGAAATGACATCGAAATCAAAACAAAATAATAATATAAAGATTTATATGATGCAGTTAAGAAAGCATACCCCGCAAAATTTTGGTCCAATGCTATTTAAATGCATTCATTTTTATCGAATACTAAGAAAACTAATAATAAAGATTTTTGAAAAATTTAAACGCAGATTGAAAGACTGCATTATTGCCGAGGGCCAAAAGTTCCTGAAAACATCTATAATGTTTATTTTAATAAGTTACAGGGGTGAAAAAAAAAAGATAAAATTTTGTCTAATTTTACATTTCAAATATTTGATTCAAAAAAACCTTTTGTTGATTCTAAAGGACTTTCAACCGTCGGTAATAATGTAATCTTTTATTCTGCGTTTAAATTTTTCAAATATATTTATTAGTTTCCTCAGGATTCGAAAAAAATTAATGCATTTAAATAGTATTGGACCAAGATTTTATGCCTAAGAAATAATATTGATTTTTTTTACTCAATGAAAGGAGGGTCGTGAGTTGCAACGACGACGTCGACACGGGGGGGGGGTCGTCTCTAAACGACGAATTACGACGGAGGGGGGGAGGGTATTGAAAAGTTCAAATTTTTTACGACGTAGTTTATGGATGCTCGCGGTAGTAGTATTTGTTGTGCGATTTAATAGCTGTGATCCTCACATACAATTATTTACAGTTGAGTTAGAGGATAAAGATTGTTCCACTCCTTTTTTAGATACCAAATTATATCGCAAATGAAGCCAAACCATTTCTCATAGAGATCAATTACATCATAAAAGATATATCTGTCTTGTATTTAAGCGAACACCATAGTTCATGCTCACAGAATACCTACATAGCAGACAGCTTAAACGATAGAAAGCCTTTCTAGACGTACGCGAAGCATTCGACAGAGTTTGGCACGAAGGACTAATCTACAAAATAAAGAACTATGGATACAGCAACACCATGACAGAGCTACTCCTTAAAGTCCCATCCTAAGTCGAATTCCGGTGGCATGAGTACTACAGGGAGCTGTTCTGTCTCCGTTAACATTATATACTGTCCATCGCGACATATGTATCTCTCGCATGAGGACACAATTGCAAGCCGAACAGAAAGAAGATCCAAGCTGTCCACAACGAAGCACTACGAGCAAGCAGTGAAGTTTCTCGATACATAGCGGAGAGATTCCTTTTCAAAGACACCCAACAGATCAGAATATTAAACCAGATGGACGACAAAGCAAGAAAAAAATTCGTCGAACTCGTGGTCTATCCCAACAACATCCTGCGAGAGATTATAAGGTATGATATACTCCACGGTTGGAAACACAGAAGACTCAAACAGCAACTGGAGTATCTTCCAAAATTCGCTTTGGCATAGTCTTATAGAGACGTTCTTTCAGATTTGTTTGATGTTCTCTAGGAGGTTTTTTGGAATGACATCAGTAGTAGAGAGAACAATAGGTCTCTTCTACGTACTTTGCATTTTTTATTGTCTTCTTATTTGTATCCAAGATATCTGTACTTGGTGATTTCTCGTTGTATTTTAACACGCCCATTATTATTGTTAGGTATCACCATATTATCATCATGGCATCTACACTCCTAGCGGAGTGATTGGCGCCCTCTTTGGGCTCTTCTGATCCATTTGTCGCGGTGAATCAGTCCGCACTAACATTTTGGTTTTACAATAATTGGTTGTGTGACTTGGCATCTTCTACAATTTTTCTCCATTCGTTCCTGTTTTTGCTTGTGGTTACCATTCTCTAACTCCCATCTTCTTAAGATCCTCGACTATCTGGTTCTCTCATCTGGTTTTTGGTCTTCATCGTGGTCTGCCTGATACAGGTCTCCATTTGGTAATTTTCTATATAACGGCTTCTGAATTTCTCCTTTCTATATGTCCCATCTATCTGGTGAGTCTCTGTGCCTTGATAAATCTGACAATGTCTTCTCCTTTCAAAAGTTCCTTTACTTCGTGGTTCATGAATTTTCTAAATTCATTATTACCTAAGTTTAGTGGGCTTGCTATCCTCCGAATTATTTTCCTTTCCCATGTCAACCCTGGCCATATCAATATCTGTTATTTGTTTAGTTAGTTTATTAATTGGGATAAGATCAGGTCTATTATATGATGATTCTTGGTCTGTCAATATAGATTGTAGTTGTCATTCTCAAGAATATTGTCAAGTATATATTGATAATAATGAAGATGGTTAGTTTAGAGAAGTTTTAAGCTACATTTTAATGTATCATTCCTACTGAGTGAGAAAATCACCTCATTTGCCCAAGAAAAAATGTTACAAACACGCAATAGCTCACGCCTCCACCTTCTCCAGGGCCAAATTAGTCAAATTGTGCTACCAACTACTACAGCAGCCACGGTATTGTCAATATTTGGCCCTGCGCGATTTCTTTTTGTTTTCAAACTTTAAAAAGCCACTCGCCGGGCAGAAATTTGTATTTCTTAATATACGGACCACCCACATATTTCATCAATTTTATTCCAGCCTGGTTATTATTTTCGCTTTATTTTTATGAATTAAGGATTACTTAAACTCTCTAAATAAATTTCGTTTTGTTAAAAAACGGGAATAACGAGAATATTTAGCACAATAGTGAAATAACGGCCACAATTAGTAATAAAATCATAAGATGAAAATGGAGTTTAAATGTGTCCCGGAATAATTTATTGAAATTGGAAAAAAGCTCGCATTAAGTTGCTTTTAGAGTAGTCAAGGAAGTATTTTAAAGGCTACAATGCTTTTATAGTAGAACGATGAAACAAAAAGGAGGTTAAAAGCCCTACGCAAAAAGAATGTTATTGCCCATTTATTGTCTTTGTTATAAAAAGTTGAAATTTAAAAGGCAAATTTCTGCTAAAATTTATATTTAGTAAAGTTTTTGGATATTTAAATTTTTTTAATTATATTTTTTATAGAAGAAATATAATATAGAGTCGGAAGAAAATTATGATTAAAAAAAACTAGAGGTTTTTTTTGGACTGGAGGTGTAACCAGAGAAGGTTCCCATTGTTTTCATTCTGGTGGGGTGTAGAATAGCATTATGTTGTTTTATATGCCATTAGAGTGAAAACTTAGTCTTGTTATAGCAGTTGCCGCTAGGGCATCTATGCCATTTCGTTCGCTGCAATCCGGGACCGCACGCTGGGATTTGTTTTGGTTGGATCAGGGAGAGCAACATATGTGCCTCCTGATGAGAGACTAATAAGTTTCGAAACCGGTAGAGGTGCTTGCTGCACTCTCTGATTGGACTAGAATATGGTTCGGCTGTGTTTTCGTTTTGCAGCGAAATTGAAAATGGTTATTCATTTTTTGATTTACATTTACTCTGATTGGAGTACGAAGGGAACCATTCTCGTTGGAACTTTACCGCGCTGAGCAGATGGGACGTGAATTGTAAATTGTAGAATTCCCTCATCTTCCTTAGTCTTAGCATCCGTATGGCTTGCATATTGTAGAAGCCTCGGAGGTGTAACCAGAGAAGGTTCCCATTGTTTTCATTCTGGTGGGGTGTAGAATAGCATTATGTTGTTTTATATGCCATTAGAGTGAAAACTTAGTCTTTTTAGAAAAAACTAAGTTTTCAATCTAATAGCACATAAAACAACACCCAAAAATGTTATCCTACATCCTTCTCTGGTAACACCTCCGAGGCTTCTACAATTTGCAAACCATAACGGATGCTGAGACTAAGAAAGATGAGGGAATTTTACAATTTATAATTAACGTCCCATCTGCTCAGCGCGGTAAAGTTCCAACGAGAATGGTTCCCTTCGTACTCTAATCATAGTAAACATGTAAATAAAAAATGAATAACCATTCTCAATTTCGTTGCAACACGAAACTACAGCCGCATTAAGGTTCCCATTGTTTTCAGTCTGGTAGGATGTAGAATAACATTTTTGGGTGTTGTTTTATGTGCTATTAGATTGAAAACTTAGTTTTTTGCTAGCAGTTGACGCTAGGGCATCCCTGTTATTTCGTTCGTTGCAATCCGTGACTGCACGCCGGGGTTTGTCCTAGTTGGCTCAGAGAGAGCAGCATATGTGCCTCCTGATAAGAGACTAATAAGTTCCGAAATTGGTAGAGGTGCTTGGTGCACTCTCTGATTGAACTGGAATAATGATGTGGCTGTATTTTCGTGTTGCAACGAAATTGTAAATAGTTATTCATTTTTTTAAATTATGATTATTTGATTAATGAATAATAATCAATAAATGAGCTTTTACAGAGTTGTGAGACTGAGCGTGGTTATTTTCACACTTTCAGCTATGTTTGGTGGGCTGTAACCATTAAATTCGCAGCCTCAGATGACTGCTGAACATAGGACTCCCGTAAATAATTCTATTGCATCCGATCTTGAGTACCTTAAATCCAGTTGTGGATTTTTATTTCAATCATTTCCATGTAAAATAATTCCTCCCTTTGAGAGTCATCCCTTTGAAGCAATCTTCAGTTTTTAGATGTCTGGCGTTTTTACATCTTCGACATCTCTCCAGGATAGTCTTGGTCTTCCTCGTTTTCTTCTAGTGGGTGGAGTCCATTTTTCCATTTTTTTTGCCCATCTTTTTTCAGGAATCCTCTGAAGGTGTCCATAACAGTTGAGTCTTTTGGCTTCCATCGTGACTTTTATGTGTAGATCAATTTCCATTTCGCTCCTAATATCTTCGTTTCTCACCCTATCAAGTATAGTGAGCCGGCAACATCGTCTCCAATAGTTAATTTCCATGGCCTTAATTTTTGACTTGTTTCTTTGGTTTATTTCCCAGAGTTCGGCGCCGTACAACCCAATACTTCCTCTTATTGTTTTATAAATTCTTCTTTTATCTTCTTTTGTTATTTTATTATTCCACAATAGTCCTTGTAGCTGTCTGGTGGCTAATCTTGCTTGGCCAATCCTGGAATATATTTCGTCGGTACTCCCTGCATTTGATGTTATTTGGACTCCCAAGTAGTTGAAGGTTTCTGTTGGGTTTATAGTTCCCATTTCAATTTGTAGGCTTTGTGATTTTTCTCCTACAACTAAGTACTCGGTTTTTTGTAAATTAATTGTAAGGCCCCACTTAGTGCACTCCTCTTCCAGTTTTTTGAGCATATACTCTATATCACTCTCGTCTTCAGCTAAAATGGCTTGGTCGTCAGCTAAGTGTATTGTCTACAAACTACCATCTTCGAATGTGATGCCCATATTGCAGCACTTTCTTTTCCACAGTGAGAGCGCCTCATTTAAATACATTTGGAAGAATGTAGGTGCTATGCAGCAGCCTTGCTTTAGACCCTTACTAACAGGAATTTCTCTAGTTAATTTGTTTCCAGTTTTAATGTTTACAGTCATATTTTTGTAAAACTGCAGTACTGCTTGTATATTTTTTTGATTATTCCTTTTTTTTTCGTTGCTACCGAGAGCATTGAAAAGGGTACACTATAGTATGCCTTTGGTACACTATATAAATATAAAGACTACATGGGTGGAAAGGTTGTGGGCTAATCTTTTCGCAATAACCTGCTTTAGAGAAAATATGCTGTCCATACAGGATCTGCCTGCACAAAAGCCATTTTGTTCTTCTACATCTGTCATCTCGTTTTCAATTTTATTTTTTAATATTTTTCCATGGAGACTTGAGGGTGAGTTTATGACACTAAGCCCCCTATAGTTTGAACAATTCTTTCTATCTTCTTTTTTGTATATGTTGTTAATATGTGCTTTTGTCTACTCCGGTGGTAAGTCATGACCTTTATAGAATAAGGTGAAAACATACGCCAGTAATTCCCGTAATACTTGTGGGCTGTGTTTGAGTAATTCGTATTCCTTGTGGTCCGCATGATTTTGTAGAGTTCGTATTGCATTCTCGACTTCCTGTACTGTTATTTCATCGTCTTCATCGTATTCCACTTCATATGTTGTACTCAGTGGCGTAACAAACTCCGTCGGAGCCCCCCCGCAGAATTGGAAATGGGGCCCCCTTTAAAAAATTACTAAATGCAACATGTGTAACAAATACCTATATTTGTTACAGTCCAGTAAATAAACGTAAAATATGGCGATAACGTGTAATTTTCAATGTCACAACCGAAGTGGTCAACTCAAGACTCTTTGAGTTATTTATGAGTAAAAATGTTTATTGTTCAACAAAAAACCACGTTGTTAGGCGATTTTTCGCAAATAGTTCAAAGAGTAAGTATTTGATCGAACAGAATATTGTTAGCAAAAATGTATCTAGCTTATAAAAAAATGAAACAAAAATGAAGTCTATCGATCCAGTAAAAGAAAAGTTGTAGCTCACGAAAAGTTTTTCTTATTCGTCAAATTCCAAATCGAATATTTCAACGTGAAATAACCTTCCTGAAATACTTTTATAACCTTTTAAATAACCTGAAATACTTTTCGGGGAACTCATTAGAACTTTTGTAAAGTGTTTAAAAGAAGCTTTATTTTTTACAAAAGTTTCTAGCATCAAAACTAAGCCAGTTACGCTTAAAATACAGTTAGTCCCATTTTTTGGTAAAAAAATTGTGAAAATCTCCCCTTATTTAGCACCCCAAACGAAACTTATCATTATCGTCTTACAAATTACTTAACTTTTTTATATGACCTGTAAGTTTCACCGGTTTAAAGTGCTTATTTTTAAAAGGGTTCTAGTTGAAAGGGCTTGAACGAGTCACTAATCACGAGTATATGCAAATTTTAAACAGCCATATCTTAACCAATTTTTGTCTTACAGAAAAACAAAATAAAGCCAAAATATTTATAAAAGCAAGACCTACGTTTCTTTACTCTTTGAGAATGTTCGTATCACTAATATTTACTTTTTAAGTTATTTTTAAAAAAATGCATTTTTCCCAAATAAAAAAACTTTTTTTACTACGGAACCAAATTTTTTCAAAAATAAGAACTTTGAACTGGTCAAACTTACAGATCATATAAACAATAAATATTTAAATAAATGGTAAAGCGCTAACGATAAATTTTTTTGGGGTGCGAAATAGGGGCAGATTTTCACGATTATTTTTACCAAAAAAAGGGGTCAACTTTATTTGAGCGTAACTCGTATAATAAAAAAATAAAAATAAAGCTTATTTTGAAACATTTAAAAAAAGTTTTAATTAGTTTTTCCCGAAAAGTGCTTCATTGTTTAGTTATTCCACGTTGAAATATTCGATTTGGAATTGGACGAACAAGAATAATTTTTCATGAGCTTCAACTGTGCTTTTGCTGTGTCGACAGACTTCATGAATAAGTACACAATTTTTTTGTATCTTATAACTACATTTTTGCTAGAAATATTTTTCGATATCTAATATTTAATTCGATAAATACTTATTTTTGAGTTATTTGCGAAAAATCCGTCTGAAAACGTTGTTTTTTTGTTAAAAAATTAACATTTTCATTCGCAAATGACTTGAAAAGTATTAACATAGATAAAGAAACTCTATAGAACAAAAGTTGCTTTACTAGTCAATTTATGCATTTCCGGACTAAACGTGCCTATGTTTTTCACCCCAAGGAAGGGTGTCACCCCCTCCTGGGGGTCCAACTTTGAAGTGGAGTGTACTAGAACCTAAATCCAAATTGTCCAGCAAATACGTCCTTCGTGACGTTGATAATTTCACTCCAAAACTGTCATTTACTGAAATTTCATTTTCAATATTGCACTGCTTAAAAAAAGTATGCATGCAAATAATATAACAACACATTTTTACACATTATATTAGACGGCAAGATGAGACCCTTGACATATTGGGGCCCCCATAAGCTTGGTAAGCTTAGGGCGTGGGGGCCTCTGTTACGTATCTGGATAATTGTATCGAAATACTAAACGTAGGTAAAGATTAAAGAGAAGACCCATTTCTGGATTTAGAAATATTGTTCTAAAATTAGGCAAATTGCATTTCTCAAATCTTTCAATAGTCACGTTCAAAGCATTATAGTTTAGTGTCGTCACCATAAAAGTTCGTGAGACCGGAAAGGAGTAAGTTTCTAGATATGAGATGATTAACTTGACGAATATGCCTATTTATACATTTACGTTTTTAAATTCAAACACACAAAGTAAAATCATATACCTATAACAGATTTTTACATAATATCAGACGACAAGATGGGGCCCCTGATCGATTGGGGCCCCCCTGCAAGCTTCACGCTGCGGGGGCCTCTGTTACGCCCCTGGTTGTACTGATGTTCGTGAAATGCGGTCTTGTTTCAGTCAAAAGTTGTGAGTAATGTTCGATCCAAGATATTTCTTCTATTAAATCTATTTCACTAGTTTCTTTTCTGTTTGTTGTCAGATTTTTTAGTGTTTTCCATGCTTCTCTTGATCTTGTTGACCCTATAGTATATGTTGAGATCTTCGCATTTACTTTTCCAGGAAATACTTTTTGATTTCGTTACTAGATTTTTTACTTTTTGTTTGCTTTTACTATCTGTTTGATCTTGCCACAAACATCTCTACATATTGTATTTGCGTGATTAGGAGAGTTTTCTTTTAATAATAATGGCTTTAATAATAATAATACTCTAAACTTGTTAAACAACATTTATAATGATGATAAAAACATAAACTAAATATATTTACTATCTATAAAGGAATCTGTGTATATATAAAGAGAAAAGGGTTGGAATTCACCTGAAAAGGTAAATCATAAATAATTTAATATTTGATTGTATGCAATAGCGACTGAGTCCAAAAATCTGTAGTATCAACACCCAAGCAATAAAGAAGATTATGGTGTCACATAACTCAAACTCTAATAAAACATTGAATAACATAGTGAAGAGTAGATAAAAATTTAAATCAATGGTCACAATTTGAATAGCGCAAAAGATGATATGAAATTAGGATAATGTTGCAGATTTAGAACGAGTTGCATGAAAATACTCAAGTTGCTTATTTTATGAAGCTTATTTTAGCAAGCACAGTAAAGGGAACTTGAGCAAGAAATAAATTCACAGAAACTTTTAAATATTTTTTATAAATGTAAGCAAGTAAGTAGGCTGTAGAAACGAAATAAAGACAAACTAGCTAATATCGCTCTTATTGCTTACCTACCAAAGGAGATCTGAAGCGCCGAAGAGATGGCCTATTCTGAAGAGTTGGGTCTCCAGATGTCATTGCCCGATTTTCAAACTAGATTTGTTACCCCGTCTACAATAAAAGAAATTTGTTGTTAACATGATTTGTTGTTAACCCTGATTTATCTTATTTTAGAAAACGTAAACCAACTTTATTGTTACATTGTTACATTAGCACAGTCTATCTAGAACATGTAAAGCAGGGACCGAAGGGCGTGTAGAGTGCCACTCTTGCTAAGTTGGAGCTGTTGAATAGGGCAGAATTGGTGATCTACGGTAGGTGCGGTGAATCTCGTCAGTTAGCAGATAGGTAAATGCTGAAGCAGACGAGCAAAAACTAATCCCGAGCACATTTCGCCACGCAATCCGCGTTGGGGCGAGGACTGGCACTCCATGCGCCTTTTTGTACAAATATCAACATTTGTGATGGTAAAACAACCATTTAAGGTAGAGGAATTTTTTAAAAATAAAGTAAAGTGTACTAGTTTTTGTAGCATTTTCATTTGTTGCCTACAATGCCTAAAATGACTTTTATTCTCTCAAAAAAAAATATTACTTCTAAAAAATGATATTGTAAGCTAACGTGATGGAAAAAAATCTTTTCTTTGTTTCCGTGAAGAATGCAGGTACGTGATTTGTTGCGAAATTTCAATGTACTCATGTATTGTGGACACAAATATTATAAATAACATCATATTTATGTAAATTTATAAAAGATTATTTATTTAATAGCTGAAAACAGTTTAAAAACTTACAGTAAAATATTGGCCTGTGTGCAAATTACAAGCCAAATTAAGGTATTCGTTTAGTTTTTTCAACTATTTGCAAACCGCTAACCACTATATTGATTTGAACATTATTCTCCAAAAGTAATTTGGAACATACGCAAAAGTTTTTAATTAAGAAACATCATACCTTATTATTAAATATAATATACCTTAAATTACTATTTTCCTTATTATTTTTGTTTTTTTTCCTTAATTGGTAGTATATAATAAGCAGTTCAGTTCATTAACATACTGTAACAAACAAAAGAATAGGACATTAATTAGGCAGAAACATTATGGGAGAAGCAATGTAATATACCCAGCCTACCGTCTCATTCGCAATTTCTGAACCTACCGTACGTTCTCATTCCGCCATATTTATAATATATTTGTTCAATCCGCTTAAATGTCTTAAACCCTTTTAAAATAAATGCTCGGGCGCCAATGTAACGTGGTCGTTGCGTTTGTTGCTCCAGGTAACAAAATCTGTCGAAGACAAAAGTTCACTTTTTAAGACATTTTTATTTGGAATCAAAACATACAAAGATAAGAGAATTAGCCTTAATTACTCGTTAATTTCGTTAATAAAATATATTTATAATCTATGCATCGAGCTTTCGGTTCGGGTCGATGTGACGATATTTTGTACATGAATGAGTGATATTGACGATCGCGTTGTAACAGCTAGCTGATGATTTTCTGTTGGAGTGAATGAAAAGGGAGTGGTAAACTCCAACAGAAGTAGTAAAAAGAAGAAGATCTACTTAATGTAGCCAAAGGACAAAAATGTGTGGCTTCTCCGTTGAAGAAGCTGGAGTAACTAAAATACAACTTTGTAGTAGTATTTGTATGGAAGGATGCCAAGACAAGGAATATCGAATTGATACAGGACTAGAGATGAGAAATCATTAATAGATAGATATAACTTGAATGGCTAGCTAAATATGTATGAGAAGGGCCACTTGACACTCAAGGAAGGATTCGGCCAATTTGCACGGCTATTTTTGGCCAGACAATAGATTAAAGGAAGTGACAATGATGGCTCGAAAAGAAGATATGAAGATAATGTTCAGAAAATAGATAGAGTAAATATAATAATATACTGAAAATAGAATGAATTTTTGGGCGCCAGAAGAAGGATAACTAGGTTAACGCTCTTCCAGGTATTCTACGCTGCTATAGAGTATGTTAAATTTGTAGTACAAGTATGTGAAAAGTTATTAAAGATTATTAAATTATAAAATATACTACTAAAAATAAAGGAGTAATAAGAAAAAAAAAATCACAATAAATGTATATTTATTGAATGTAACTACTAGATCTTTTTAACAATCTCTGAGTTAGGACAAGTAACTAGTGTGTAACTCTAACATGACAGGAAAAAGTGATACTAGTGAAAGTCAATTACAAAATCATCATACAACTATGATCTAAGAATACTCTTTATAAGGTTAGAAAAACTGACTACGGGTACCTCTAATACAGGAAGTACAACTTACAACTAGGTTAGTAGAACCCTCACCAAATAATAGTTGTACGTTTATAATACGTACACCTTAATTAAATACTACCTGATACTATATATAACATATAAATACCTCACTGTGAGTCGGACAGGCACAAGCCTTATTGAATAAATAAACCTACGAGTGGATACACAGATCCTTTTCCTAACTCGTGGTTTATAATAGTAATAATAACAAGTGAAACCAAAAACTAATCTGAGGGATTAGAATCCAGAAGTTCATATGAATTTAATAAATTAAAGTTAAAGTTAAATAAAGTTAATAAGTTAAAGTTAAGTAAAGTTAATAAGTTCAAGTTAAATAAAGTTAATAATTACAATTTTGACTAATATGTGAAGTTAATTTTTAAAAATTTAATTAAACATATACTAAAATAATGGAATGAGTTTAAATAATTATACAAAAGTGGAACACAGCCTAAAAATAATCAAGATAAGAGTACCGACTACTATTATCAGGGAAAATATCTGAGCTCAGAAATTTATACCTTTATAGATTGCAGAGTGTTGGGGAACGCTATCAATTAAATATTATGTTGTAAAGAAAAAAAAACCTATAAAAAATATAAAGCAGGAAAAATGTGTGTGCAATTGAACTATATAAAAAAATGTACTAAATATCACAAAACCAGTCTGTCTTTAATAAGAGCACAGTAAATGTTCCCAAACAAACCACTCTTTCCTAATCTTGAAGTTGATGTAATGAGCACCCAAGGGTGCTAACTCTCGCTAGCAGCTGTCCTGCTGGAGGTACAGGAGAGGAAGACTGGTAGAAAGCAGCTGAAGGTACTCAAAACTGTTGGAAAGCAGCTGGAGGTACTCAAAAAAAGAAAATGTGGAAATAATCCAGGCTGGTCGCCTATTGATTGTTTCTCTCTGTGTGGTCTGGCCTTGGTGTTGTTGTAGGGTGGCTTTAAGATTTCATGGTAGGTGCGGGGTAGAACTCATTGGATATAGTATGCTCTAAAATTCTTCAAATCCACTGCTGCTGGATAACTTCACTATACTTTTATTGTAATATTTAATCAATTTGGAACTGAGAATTAGAGGTGAATAATTGAGTCTAATGACCCCGCACACTACGATTCAGACCGAACACTCGAGAAACAATGGCAATCCAAGGCTCACGTTCACAGCTGAATCCTTCGTACCCCTCTACTAAGCATTGGCTGTCAAAGTGGGGAAACCAATGTTGCCACGTTTTAAATGTGACGTCATCAAGCATTTAAAAATTCTGAGATGGGTTTAAGTTCTATTTGAATAAACATTGAAAGAAAATAATTCTGAAAATAATTAAATAATATTTTGGATAGTTAAATAATATCTTCCCATCAATAATCGATTCTATAAGGGGCGGAACGTCACATTCCCTTTCAACCACCAGAAAAAAAATTTTATTTAAAAAAAATTTTTTTTTTTTTTTTTTTTCTCAAAATATTAAACTAGAGTAGTAGTGCTTAGTGTATCATTCCCCGTTGATTCGCAAGATTACAAATAATCACCACTAATAATCAAGGGAAAGTAGGATGGTCACTGCAGCAAATAACGGAAATTGCAAAATATGACCCGAAGTCCTAGTAAAAGTGCTAAAGATGAGACATAATTTATAATGACAAATAAGTGTCGAATTGGCAGTAAATCCAAAGTTGAACTATCCATGGACATCAGATTTATAAGGAGTATATCCAAGGACGAACAACCAGGCAAAGGTGAGAGCCAATTCATACCATAACGCAAGTACATATACTAAAGTCACCAATGAAATCAATAACTATAATAAGTGAAGAATCAAACACTCAATCCTAAATTGGACTAGCAATGGACACCAGATTCGTAATAGCATATCCAGAGAAGAACAACTAGGAATATTTATAGAATAATTTTCACCAATACCAACTAATATAAATAGTGAACATACCAAAGGAATGCAAACACATTAACCAAAATAAATGTGGAATCAGACACTCAATCCAAAGTCAGACTATCAATGGACAACAGATTCACAAAAGCATATCCAATGAAGAACGACCAGGAAGATTTATGGACCAATTCACATCCATACTAAATCATATAAATAAATTAGGTCTACGTACACCCACATCCGGTAATACGAACCTATACAACCAAATAAACAAAATAAGTGAAGAATCGGACACTTAATCCAAAATCGGACTAGCAATGGACACCAGATTTATAGGAGCATATCCAAAGAAGAACGATCAGGAAGATTTATGGACCAATTCTCACTAATACTAAATAACTAACTAAATTAGCTCTAGATCTACCCTCATCCGGTAATATGAGCCTATCGAAACTAAATAGTAAAAATAAAGGATGAACTTATAAGTTCTATGACTCCATGGTAAATACAAAATATGACGGGAACGAGCTCCCAATCTTTCATAAGACTGTATATTCATGTGAACATACATAGGATTATCCAGGAGATATTCCTGAATCTAAGCAACAATTAATGCCTAAGGAAAGAAGAGGGAATCTACTAAAAAGAAAATCAATAATTTGTCCCAGTGGGTTAATCACTAACATTACGACTCTACGTCTATGGAAAGTCAAGCATCTATATACTATGAACTAAGAGACATAAAATAAGCAAACTAGACTTCCCTATTATCGTGTGAAAATGTGCCTGGAATATTTGGAACAATTGCACAAGAATGGTTAGGAAGTGTTGTACACCATTTCCCAACCAGAAATATTATCATGGATAAACATCTGCCTACTCTGACAAGAAAGACATGGATTACGAAATCGGATAGCAGTGATCAGTTGCTGAACTTCGAACCCACGTATTCACCAACTTTGAGCATTAACAGACTAGTTCATAAGAAGAAATATGAAGGACTCAAGAATTCATTTATAAATCAAAATTCCAAATTCATTCCAGAATCATCCTGTGGAGGAAGTAAGAATCCGAATTAATATAAAGTATTTAAGGTACCTGTGACAAATATCAATAAAGTAACCCAATAACAAATTAACAACCACAACTTCTTTCCAATATGGCAAATCCAATGACATGATATAAAAACAATAAAAAAAAAATAATAGGTATGTAATCAAATATCCAAGATATAACACATAATCTAAGATATGGTAGTGTAACATAGCTCCATCTATATTAAGCAAGAATACTTGTATGAGCCCACACATCCAAATATCTTAATATATAATAATCAACAGCCCTTTTATTCTGAGAGGTTGAGTACAAAACTAAGAGTACAAGTGGAGGTTATTAACTTGGTAATACTACTGGCTGGATTAGTATTTGAGAATATTTGTCGATAATGACTCAAATGCAATCTATAATACAAAAAAAAATAATAATAAACTCATACAAGCGGTATTACACAAGAATTCGGTACCTAATAACTAATACGTGAGAAATCATCAAGCCATGCCGAAGGATAAAAATTGCTATGGTCAGGCATTATCTGGTGATTAACAATTTAAACTAAAATACTATACCATAATAAAACTAATTAAAGGCAAACACAGGAAGATATTAGCTTAAACAACCCTGTTAAGCTAATCTTCTTCCGATGAAGTTGAAGAATCCACATCGTCCATGGTGTTGTCAGGCAGTAAATCCTTTACATGAAATTGACCAATTCGCTTATTAGTCGAATTGTCCTTTAATTCATAAATCAAAGGAGATATTACCCTTGAGACAGTACATGGGACATATTTCTGGCAAAACTTTGCAGAAATGGCATCACCCTTATTGGATTTGACAAAATTGCGCTTTAAGACTCGATCACCAACAAAGAATCGCAGATCTCGTTTCCTCAAATTATAGTGCTGCTGGTTCCTTAGGTAAGAAGTTTTTAACTTCTTCCTAATGTCTGCGAAAATATGAGGTAACGTCTGGAGATCATCTAAGCGATGAAGTTTCTCAGATATTTGAGGAAGATTTTCGGAATTGTCTGAAATTACACCAAAATAATCACCTGATAAAGCCACATTCCTACCAAAATTCAAATATGCTGGAGAGCACTGGGTAACTTCATGGACAGAAGTCCTTATGGCTTGAGCTATGGAATGAATATATTGATCCCAAGCTCTGTGATCAGGGTAAGTATAGGACCTTAGAGCTGTGACAATACTGCGATTTACTCTCTCAGTATGATTTGCTTGTGGATGGTAGGCAGCATTATAAAAGGTCTTTTGAACCTTATATTTAGCTAGAAGATCTTTAAAGGCCTTCGATACAAACTGAGGACCGTTGTCACATGACACAATTTGAGGAACACCATACACCAAAAAGACTTGTTCCTCCAAATATTTTAAAATTGCTGGAGTTGTGGCCTGGCGAAGGGGACAAACTAAAGGAAATTTAGTGAAATAATCCACAACTACCAGGCAATAGGTATTACCCTTGTAACTCCGAGGATAAGGTCCAATGAGATCCATTGAGATCATCTGCCAAGGAAAATTTATGTTCCTGAAGGAACCCATAAGTCCAGCCTGTGGTAGGTTACTTGGTTTACAAGTAGCACAAACCATGCATTTAGAAATGTACCTTTTTATAGACTTCCGCATACCAGGCCAATAATATAATTCGGCAATACGGTGATAAGTCTTATAAAAACCAAAATGACCCGCCGTAACTTCATCATGAAACATATGCAGAATATTTTCCCTATTTGGCGTAGGTACAACTATTTTCCACTCCGACATATTGGATAAGGACTCTATCGGACTTAAGATGTGTTTGTACAGAATATTATTCTCTACCTTAAAATCAGGATATTTTTGTGGGTCTTGAGTGACCCTATCAATCATATTCTGATACCACATATCAGGACTTAAAGAGGACAGATCTAGGACATTAATATCATGGACACGTGAAAGAGCATCTGCGACCACTACCCCGTTTGCCTTTCTATGGACAATCTTATATGAATAGGCAGCCAGTTTGCATATCCATCGAGAAAGCCTCTGTGAAGGGTTTTTCATACTATGAAGCCATACTAAGGAACTATGATCAGTAATTATAGTGAAATTACGACCTTCCAGATAATAACGAAAAGCTTCTAACCCATGGATGATAGCTAAGAGTTCTTTCTCCGTAGTTGAATAGTTTTTCTGGGCCTTGTTCAACTTCTTACTAGTGTACGCTATGGGGTGTTCGGAGCCATCTTTCAACTGAAATAATACGCCTCCAGAAGCTGTATTAGAGCAATCTGTCATTAGATAAAAATGCTCATCAAAATTAGGTGACATCATAACCGGAGCGCTCGTTAAAGCATCTTTAACGCGCCTAAAAGCTTCGTCAGCCTCAGGAGTCCAAGTAATGGTCTGTCCCTTTTTCCTGTTCTTCAAAAGATCAGTAAGAGGTGACAACAAAGTAGAGTAGGACGGTACAAATCGCCGATAATAGCCACACATTCCCAATATCCTACGGACTTGGGTGGTGGTCTTTGGTATAGGAAAATTTTTGATAGCAACTATTTTCTCAGGATCAGTCCTCAGCCCCTGGTTATCCACAACATAACCCAAGAACTTAAGACTAGGGCGACAAAACTGACATTTATCCAGATTGACCGTTAGATTAGCTTCCTTAAGACGTAAAAATAACTTATCTAAAATTTCCATATGAAGGGAAAAATCAGGAGTGACAACCAAAATATCGTCTAAATAATAGAAAACATAGGGCTCTAACGGTGGACCAATGACTAAATCCATCAGACGACACATTGTCTGAGGAGCAGAAACAAGACCGAAAGGCATGGTGACAAACTGGAATAATCCTTTACCACTGACAGCAAAAGCAGTATACTTCTTGCTCTCTTCACTCAGTGGGATCTGTAGGAAGGCCTTAGACAAATCAATAGAAGAGATGTATTTGGCATTCTGAAGTTTGCTCAAAATCACATCTATTCTGGGGATAGGATAAGCATCCCTGTTAGTTGTGATACTGTTTAGTTTTCGACCGTCAAAGCAGATCCTGAAGGATCCATCCTTCTTCTTCGTTAACCAGAGCGGAGAACAGTAGGACGATGTTGAAGGTTCTATGATATTTAAAGCAAGCATCGAATCTACTTCCTTTTCTAAATCTGCCTGCCAGGCTTGAGGTATGGGGTACTGATATAATCTGAAAGGAGTGGGATTTCCCACTTCGATAGTGTGAGAGATTAACGACGTACGACCTAGTTTGTCTTTTGAAGAAAGAGTAGTAAATTTAGAGATCATACTCTCTAATTGCCTTTGTTCAGAGCTTGATAAACTAGCAAAATCGTGAATAGCACTAAGGGTAGATAAATTAAATTCAGATATGGAAAAAGAAAAATCAGAACAACTTAAGGTACTATTGAAAGCATTGAAAAAGTCCATACCTAAAATTATAGAATTCTGCACGGAAGGAATAACATAAAATGTAATTTCCCTACATAAATCTGCCACTGTGATTTTAATTTGGAGTTTGCCCGTAATGGACTGAACTGTACCATCTGCAGTAGATACTTGCAAAGATGAAATGGGCATAATGGGAATACTAGAATTTTTCAATAAATTTAACGAATGTGCCCCTATCAATGAAATATTAGAGCCACTATCTAACAAAGCTAAACACGATTGTCCTAAAATTTGAATAGGAAGATATGGCCTATTATCATTTTGTTTCCTAACTAATAACGAATTAATATCTAGATCTAAAGTATTTGGTTGTCTACAACCGTTATATGGAACTAACCCAGACGTATCATCATCATTAACAAAACTAGAATCTAATATAGATAATGGAACCACATTACTATCACAATTATTATTGTTACGTTGAACACTACCAATCAAAGAAGCGTTTGTAAATGACCATCTGTGATCATTTGAATCAAGCGAATCTAACGTATTATCTATAGAAATAAATTTCTGGTTTAATTTTGTTTTGTGGTGTGTGCTGCTTTCTTGAACGACACCCCTTTCCCTTTTCGTGAAGATGGGTTTGGGTTGCTGGATGTGCTTGGTCCAGCAGTTTCGTTTGACGATGGGGTTTGATTCCCTGATTGGATGTTGGACGGAGAAACGTTCAGGGGACGGACCTCCGACGTGTCGTTTCCCGAACACTTAGAACAGTTTCTTTTAAGGGTGTTCTCTCGGCCACAACCATGGCAGAAAATACGATTTTGAGGAATCCCACAATTGTAAAATGGGTGACCAGGCTGATCACAATTCCAGCAGACAAGAGAACTAACAACCGAAACATTATGTTCATGACCCTTATTTAGCCAAGAACGTTGCCTAAAGGAAGTTGGCTGAGAAGAAGAGTTAGAAGAGGATCGAGATGTGGATGGAGGTTGAGAAGACCAGGATAACGTTTCCTCCAAACGTTTGCATTTTATAGTAAGGTCATCAATGTTCTGAATGTCCATAAGAGCTAATTGTTGATGATAAAAGGGCAATAGACATTTAAGGATGATTTTAATTTTAGCTAAATCTGACAAAGGAGTGTCTAAACGACTACACATACCTAATATAGTATTAATAAACATAGTAACAGATTCCCCAGGTTTCTGCTTATGATTCTTAATTTGATCTAATAAATCATCCTGGAATGAATACGGAAGAAAATCCGACTTCAACTTTTTAATCAGATCAGACCAACAAGAAAAATTACCCCTGTTATTCATAAACCATGTAAAAGCGGTCCCGGTGAACAACTCAGCAGAAGCAGCAAACAAATCCTCTTCAGAAACACCTCTAGATATTCGAAGACATTCAACCCTTTCTAAAAATGACATCACATCAGTGTGCTGTTTTTCACCTGAAAATGAAATACCCCATTTGTGTACTTGAACAGGTTTGGAGTACGTAAAGCTAGGTACATTGACTGAAGCATTAGGAGTAGAGGTAGCAATGGGGTTAACTCTAGAATCAAGTTCACCCTCTAGTGTTAATATTTTAAGAGAAACAGACCTCTTGAACGGTTCCTGTTCTTCAGAAGGACAGTGTAGCAAGTGTACACGGGCAGAAATATGGCCTAGACGAGATGTTAATCGCGCATACTCTGTATCCTTTACAGTTCCCCTAAACTTTTCGATTTTTTTAGACAAGCTGTCCAATGTTTCAGTGATTCCTTTTTGTTGTTCCTCAAAAGGAAGGGATACAGCTGAAATTTGGAGAAAACTTCTATTGCCAGCTTCTTGTTTCAAAGCACCTCTCAAAAGATTGCGTTTTTTATCGACAGTTGTCGACTCCTCTGGCATTATGTCCCGAATCTTTAATTCATAATCCAATTCATCCACCAGAAGATGTTCAGCTTTAAAAGCACACATGATGAGAGCAAAGTTATTGACAAATAGTCCAAAGAACAGAAATATGAAAAATATGAAAATATGAAAGTTTGCACGCAAAATATATATAATATAAACCGAGAAAATATCAGCAACACACCAACAAAATCAAAATAGCCAGCAAAAAAAAAATATATATATAATGCAGTATATAATCTAATAAATAAGATCAAATAAATATATAAGATCAAATAAATGGATAAATAATCCAATAAATCTTGTATACTCAAGTAAACCTACTACCTAAATACTGGAAGTAAATTTTTTTATTTATATGTAACTTACCACCACTCTAGAAAAAATATATATCTATAATAATAATAATAATAATCAACACTTAGTTGTACCTCCAACTATACCACTATTGACTGAAGAAATAAAATTGTTATATGAATTATATTATTAATAGCAATATTAAATATAAGTTCCCAATAAAAATTCAAAATCTAACCCAGAATGTAAGCTGCACAAACATATACTATAATGAGGTCCCAAAATATAAACAAAAATCAAAACAGCGTTTAAGAATACCTGATATGTATCAGAAATTAAAAATAAAATAAATAAGTAACAATATGTGTATAGGATACCAAACGGAAATAACAAAGAGATTTCAGATAAAAGAGAAGAATTGACCTAAATGAATACTGTCTCAGACCAAAAATAAAGCCACCACGTTGGAAAGCCGATGTAACAACTAGCTGGAGGTACTCAAAAAAAAGAAAATGTGGAAATAATCCAGGCTGGTCGCCTATTGATTGTTTCTCTCTGTGTGGTCTGGCCTTGGTGTTGTTGTAGGGTGGCTTTAAGATTTCATGGTAGGTGCGGGGTAGAACTCATTGGATATAGTATGCTCTAAAATTCTTCAAATCCACTGCTGCTGGATAACTTCACTATACTTTTATTGTAATATTTAATCAATTTGGAACTGAGAATTAGAGGTGAATAATTGAGTCTAATGACCCCGCACACTACGATTCAGACCGAACACTCGAGAAACAATGGCAATCCAAGGCTCACGTTCACAGCTGAATCCTTCGTACCCCTCTACTAAGCATTGGCTGTCAAAGTGGGGAAACCAATGTTGCCACGTTTTAAATGTGACGTCATCAAGCATTTAAAAATTCTGAGATGGGTTTAAGTTCTATTTGAATAAACATTGAAAGAAAATAATTCTGAAAATAATTAAATAATATTTTGGATAGTTAAATAATATCTTCCCATCAATAATCGATTCTATAAGGGGCGGAACGTCACATTAAATTTTATTTAAAAAAATTTTTTTTTCGATTATTGATGGGA
The DNA here is from genome assembly GCF_917563875.1 of Diabrotica virgifera virgifera. Classification (NCBI taxonomy): domain Eukaryota; kingdom Metazoa; phylum Arthropoda; class Insecta; order Coleoptera; family Chrysomelidae; genus Diabrotica; species Diabrotica virgifera. Next base: position 166,213,736 of record NC_065448.1, read on the forward strand.
AGATATTATTTAACTATCCAAAATATTATTTAATTATTTTCAGAATTATTTTCTTTCAATGTTTATTCAAATAGAACTTAAACCCATCTCAGAATTTTTAAATGCTTGATGACGTCACATTTAAAACGTGGCAACATTGGTTTCCCCACTTTGACAGCCAATGCTTAGTAGAGGGGTACGAAGGATTCAGCTGTGAACGTGAGCCTTGGATTGCCATTGTTTCTCGAGTGTTCGGTCTTTCATGGTAGGTGCGGGGTAGAACTCATTGGATATAGTATGCTCTAAAATTCTTCAAATCCACTGCTGCTGGATAACTTCACTATACTTTTATTGTAATATTTAATCAATTTGGAACTGAGAATTAGAGGTGAATAATTGAGTCTAATGACCCCGCACACTACGATTCAGACCGAACACTCGAGAAACAATGGCAATCCAAGGCTCACGTTCACAGCTGAATCCTTCGTACCCCTCTACTAAGCATTGGCTGTCAAAGTGGGGAAACCAATGTTGCCACGTTTTAAATGTGACGTCATCAAGCATTTAAAAATTCTGAGATGGGTTTAAGTTCTATTTGAATAAACATTGAAAGAAAATAATTCTGAAAATAATTAAATAATATTTTGGATAGTTAAATAATATCTTCCCATCAATAATCGATTCTATAAGGGGCGGAACGTCACATTCCCTTTCAACCACCAGAAAAAAAATTTTATTTAAAAAAAATTTTTTTTTTTTTTTTTTTTCTCAAAATATTAAACTAGAGTAGTAGTGCTTAGTGTATCATTCCCCGTTGATTCGCAAGATTACAAATAATCACCACTAATAATCAAGGGAAAGTAGGATGGTCACTGCAGCAAATAACGGAAATTGCAAAATATGACCCGAAGTCCTAGTAAAAGTGCTAAAGATGAGACATAATTTATAATGACAAATAAGTGTCGAATTGGCAGTAAATCCAAAGTTGAACTATCCATGGACATCAGATTTATAAGGAGTATATCCAAGGACGAACAACCAGGCAAAGGTGAGAGCCAATTCATACCATAACGCAAGTACATATACTAAAGTCACCAATGAAATCAATAACTATAATAAGTGAAGAATCAAACACTCAATCCTAAATTGGACTAGCAATGGACACCAGATTCGTAATAGCATATCCAGAGAAGAACAACTAGGAATATTTATAGAATAATTTTCACCAATACCAACTAATATAAATAGTGAACATACCAAAGGAATGCAAACACATTAACCAAAATAAATGTGGAATCAGACACTCAATCCAAAGTCAGACTATCAATGGACAACAGATTCACAAAAGCATATCCAATGAAGAACGACCAGGAAGATTTATGGACCAATTCACATCCATACTAAATCATATAAATAAATTAGGTCTACGTACACCCACATCCGGTAATACGAACCTATACAACCAAATAAACAAAATAAGTGAAGAATCGGACACTTAATCCAAAATCGGACTAGCAATGGACACCAGATTTATAGGAGCATATCCAAAGAAGAACGATCAGGAAGATTTATGGACCAATTCTCACTAATACTAAATAACTAACTAAATTAGCTCTAGATCTACCCTCATCCGGTAATATGAGCCTATCGAAACTAAATAGTAAAAATAAAGGATGAACTTATAAGTTCTATGACTCCATGGTAAATACACATTTTATTAAGTATTTTATTCAGCCATTTTGGAAGTCCTTGACATTTGCTAACTAAGTTTCACATAGTCTATTTTCATGGTTTTTATGTTTTATTTTCATGGATCAAACTCATCTAGAGATAATTCAATATTCGTTGTTAATTTGTGCTTCCAGTTGGAAAATAGAGCTAATTTAAACTCCATTTTTTATATTCCTTTCAAGTCTACAGAACTCCTATCTTTTGAACGATGATCAAATAAGTATCCATCGCTTAGTCTTACTATATTTCATCCTTGTATAATATATCTATATACCGGTGTATATATTTTAATAAAATATTCTTTCACAGTAATTATATTTTGTATTTCAATTGGAAATTACTTGTGTTATTTGACCAAGGTCATCTGATAGCAACCTGATAAAAGGTCAAGCTGTCTAGTCATTCAAGTTTTTGGACTTAATGACCTATTTCTTCTTATTCCCATAGGAATAAAAACACCTCCTCGTATCTCTTGCTTCTTTTTTTTGACATTGGTAGATTGGTAGTAACACCACACTGTGTTTTTTTTAGCACCTACCAAATGTAACAGCTAGCTGATGATTTTCTGTTGGAGTGAATGAAAAGGGAGTGGTAAACTCCAACAGAAGTAGTAAAAAGAAGAAGATCTACTTAATGTAGCCAAAGGACAAAAATGTGTGGCTTCTCCGTTGAAGAAGCTGGAGTAACTAAAATACAACTTTGTAGTAGTATTTGTATGGAAGGATGCCAAGACAAGGAATATCGAATTGATACAGGACTAGAGATGAGAAATCATTAATAGATAGATATAACTTGAATGGCTAGCTAAATATGTATGAGAAGGGCCACTTGACACTCAAGGAAGGATTCGGCCAATTTGCACGGCTATTTTTGGCCAGACAATAGATTAAAGGAAGTGACAATGATGGCTCGAAAAGAAGATATGAAGATAATGTTCAGAAAATAGATAGAGTAAATATAATAATATACTGAAAATAGAATGAATTTTTGGGCGCCAGAAGAAGGATAACTAGGTTAACGCTCTTCCAGGTATTCTACGCTGCTATAGAGTATGTTAAATTTGTAGTACAAGTATGTGAAAAGTTATTAAAGATTATTAAATTATAAAATATACTACTAAAAATAAAGGAGTAATAAGAAAAAAAAAAATCACAATAAATGTATATTTATTGAATGTAACTACTAGATCTTTTTAACAATCTCTGAGTTAGGACAAGTAACTAGTGTGTAACTCTAACATGACAGGAAAAAGTGATACTAGTGAAAGTCAATTACAAAATCATCATACAACTATGATCTAAGAATACTCTTTATAAGGTTAGAAAAACTGACTACGGGTACCTCTAATACAGGAAGTACAACTTACAACTAGGTTAGTAGAACCCTCACCAAATAATAATTGTACGTTTATAATACGTACACCTTAATTAAATACTACCTGATACTATATATAACATATAAATACCTCACTGTGAGTCGGACAGGCACAAGCCTTATTGAATAAATAAACCTACGAGTGGATACACAGATCCTTTTCCTAACTCGTGGTTTATAATAGTAATAATAACAAGTGAAACCAAAAACTAATCTGAGGGATTAGAATCCAGAAGTTCATATGAATTTAATAAATTAAAGTTAAAGTTAAATAAAGTTAATAAGTTAAAGTTAAGTAAAGTTAATAAGTTCAAGTTAAATAAAGTTAATAATTACAATTTTGACTAATATGTGAAGTTAATTTTTAAAAATTTAATTAAACATATACTAAAATAATGGAATGAGTTTAAATAATTATACAAAAGTGGAACACAGCCTAAAAATAATCAAGATAAGAGTACCGACTACTATTATCAGGGAAAATATCTGAGCTCAGAAATTTATACCTTTATAGATTGCAGAGTGTTGGGGAACGCTATCAATTAAATATTATGTTGTAAAGAAAAAAAAACCTATAAAAAATATAAAGCAGGAAAAATGTGTGTGCAATTGAACTATATAAAAAAATGTACTAAATATCACAAAACCAGTCTGTCTTTAATAAGAGCACAGTAAATGTTCCCAAACAAACCACTCTTTCCTAATCTTGAAGTTGATGTAATGAGCACCCAAGGGTGCTAACTCTCGCTAGCAGCTGTCCTGCTGGAGGTACAGGAGAGGAAGACTGGTAGAAAGCAGCTGAAGGTACTCAAAACTGTTGGAAAGCAGCTGGAGGTACTCAAAAAAAGAAAATGTGGAAATAATCCAGGCTGGTCGCCTATTGATTGTTTCTCTCTGTGTGGTCTGGCCTTGGTGTTGTTGTAGGGTGGCTTTAAGATTTCATGGTAGGTGCGGGGTAGAACTCATTGGATATAGTATGCTCTAAAATTCTTCAAATCCACTGCTGCTGGATAACTTCACTATACTTTTATTGTAATATTTAATCAATTTGGAACTGAGAATTAGAGGTGAATAATTGAGTCTAATGACCCCGCACACTACGATTCAGACCGAACACTCGAGAAACAATGGCAATCCAAGGCTCACGTTCACAGCTGAATCCTTCGTACCCCTCTACTAAGCATTGGCTGTCAAAGTGGGGAAACCAATGTTGCCACGTTTTAAATGTGACGTCATCAAGCATTTAAAAATTCTGAGATGGGTTTAAGTTCTATTTGAATAAACATTGAAAGAAAATAATTCTGAAAATAATTAAATAATATTTTGGATAGTTAAATAATATCTTCCCATCAATAATCGATTCTATAAGGGGCGGAACGTCACAGCGTGGATTAGGAATTACTTTTATTAATATGAAATGGAGTATAAGGAGAGGAAATCTAGTTCATCTCGCCAGGGGAAAAGACAGGTTGGGAAATACGATCACCGCTCGTATAAGGATAGGTAAAAGGAAAAACCGTCGGATTCGTTCAGCACACCAAAACGACGGAGGAAAATAGTCGGGATAACTCATCTCTTATACCTCGTTGTTGGATCAACGCTCCAAGAATAATAATCAACTAGGCTTTTCTTTCCGACTTTTATATCGTCCGAGACGGTATAAAAACACGTTTTACTTACACCATTGGCGTACTCTAGACGATAAAATTATATTATCGTCACAAGATCTCTTGAAAAGGTAAAAATCTCTGTATGTGTGTGTGATTGGGGATTGTTCGCTCCGGAGTTATCGAGCAAAGGTTAAAATATGGACAACCTAAATAACAATCTTTTTCATAAGATATCTGCTCCATTACTGAAGGTTACCGGTAATTACAACAAATTGGTCTCTGCAGCTGTTTTTAATAATGAAAGGACGTTCATGCGTGTCCTGTCTCTTACACTCAGTCTTCCTTCAGCCGCGAGCATTTTATCTTCCTGAACATCTTTTTTTTCACTTTCTCTTCCATTATGAATCGTAGGAAGTTTGTACTTTCTCTTCTGTATATACGTCCTAGAGATCACTTATTATTCAGTTTCTGTTCTGTTATTCTGCTTTTTACATTATTTAGGAATTCTCTCTCAGTCCCCACTCTTCTTAGTACCTCTTTGTTGGCCACGTGCTGTATCCAAGAGATCTTCGGCATCCTTCAAAAAACCCACAACTCAAAGGCTACTATCCGCATCACACTTGTAATTCCAAGAGTCCATATTTCCACCAAATAATATAAGATAAGCCGATGACACTGTCATATTTACTTTAACTCTACAACGTGTGACAAACACGGTAGACAAATACAAATATCTAGGAGCATTACTCAAAACGCAGAACAAACACAAGAGATTACAAGCCGTCTAGAAATAGCAAGGACAAAATTTGTCAAAAAAAGAACATCCACTATGTAGTAAAGATCTAAAAATGAATCTAAGGATAAGGTTGTTGCGCTGCTAAGTTTTTACAACTTGGCCCTACGGATCTGAGTCCTGGACATTGAAGCAATTAGAGATTAACAAATTATAAGTTTTTGAGCATTGGTGTTATCGAAGAATGCTACGAATATCATGGGTAAACAAAATTAGCAATATTGAAGTCGACGATAGGGTTAATAAGAGGGAAGAAATTGTGCAGAGAATTAAGAGGCGGAAGCTTAAATATTTCGGTCATATAGTAAGAGGTCCTGGTTATAGTCTGCTGCGATTGATTCTATGCGTTTGTTATAGATTCAAAATATGAATGTCGGCATTTGGATTACGTGTAACAGCCATTATTTATTTTATACTAACATCGTAATTAATTCCCAAAAACGATAATAAATTTCATCAGTCAACTTTGTTATTTTTCTAAATATTTTCACATTTCCTATATGTTATTTACATTCTTTTATAATATCAAAGTTTATAGTTGACTTGTAATGATTAAATTGTTTTCATAATACTTTTTTTATACAGGGTGATTGATTAGTGGGGTCAAGCTCAATAGATCCGCTATAGTAATAGATAGCAATAAAAGTTAATAACAAAAATTGTAGACAACTTTGAGATTCATATTACAAAATTAGTTAGAATGTTACAGGGTGTTCGATAACCTAGTGGCAGACCAAACTTATGTTTTTTTAAGTAGAATACCCTGTATTTTATTTTATACTTGAAATCTACTTCACTGTTCCATCACAAAAATATTAAGTTTTGTAATGTTATACAGGGTGTGTACAAAGTTATAACCAATTTTCTATGAAAAACGTAAAACGTTCAACGCCCTGTATAAATAAAAATAAGCACAACGGCAATGGTTTATTGACGCCAAATTTTTTTTTGTCAACATTTTTAAAAATTATTGATATTGCTCATTTTCTTTATATGGAATACAGGGTGAGTCAAAACGCAAGTAGGTACATTATTTTCTCAGTAATTTTAAATGGAACACCCTGTATTTTATATCACTGTTGAAAAGTACCATAAACGTACTTTAATTTGTATACGACATTCCCTATGTCTAAATTTATTAGTTTTCGAGATATTTTCATTTTTCAATGGACCAGTAGCGTGGCCACCCAGATCAACAGAATTTCTGGACTGAATTTTTTGGGGTTGCGTTAAGAATGAAGTTTATAAAATGCCTTCAACAACAAGGGATGAGATGAAAAATAGAATACAAAGTGTATTTCGAACTATTAATTTACAAATACTTTGTAGTGTAAGCAACTCATTTAATGACCGTTTTTAGGCATGCATAAATGTGTTAGGAGGTCATTTTGAACATCTTATGTAATTAAATATTTAAAATATTTTATTAAAAGTAGCTTTTAATTTTTTCAAAAATGTATTTTGTGTTCATGTTTTTTTTTGTAAAATTTTTTACTGATAAATTATTGTTCGTTCTTTATTTGTTACATTGTTACATTTAGATACATACAAAAGTAGTTTTTAATTGTTTTCACAAAATGTTGTACTTTGTGTTTGTGTTTTTTTTATAAAACTTATAATCAATAAATTATTTTTTCTTTCTTTATTTGTTACATTTGCATGCAAAAGTAGGTAGTTTTAATTAAATTATTTCACTTAAATGACTATATTTGTTTCTTTCAAGTAGTTTATGAGTAATTTAAATATTTCCATTTTATGACAACTTATTAGATATTCTATACTAATTGGAAAATGAACTTGTGTTTGTCGTAAATTGTAATATAATTGATTTATATATCTCTCGTTAATTTTGCATTCAAAGAAAATATGGTTCAAATCTCTAATCGAAACATTATCACAAAAACAGACTGATGAATTAACTATTCCTAATTTGTGCAGATGTGCCTCATATTTTTCGTGTCGAGTTTTTAATCTGACGATAGTAGAAATATCTTGCTTTGGCAGGTTATACTTAAATATGTATTCAGGTGGCGGAGGAAGTTCTTGATGTAAAGAAAAATATAAATTGTTACACTGATTACCGGATTGATAATAAGTATTCGTAAATTGTAAGTTTTAGACAATAATTCAGTCATGGCTAACTTAAAATTTGGAAGGATTTAGACTCCTAATTAATAATTTGCTTTGAAAAATAAAAATATCTCGAAAATTAATAAATTTAGACATAGGATATGTTATATAAAAATTAAAGTACGGTAATGGTACTTTTCGATAGTGATATAAAATGCAGGGTGTTCAATTAAAAATTACTGAGAAAATAACAATAATAATTAGCAATATCAACCATTCTTAAAAATTTTGACAGTCAACAAAAAAATATTGCACCAATAAACGATTGTTGTTGTGCTTATTTTTATTTATACAGGGAGCTGAACTTATTACGATTTTCCTATAAACTTGAATATAACTTTGTAAATACCCTGTATAACATAACAAACCTTTATATTTTTGTAATGGAGAAGTTAAGAAGATTTCAAATGTAAATTAAAATACCGGGTGTTCCATTTAAAAAAACATAAGTTTGGCCTGGCACTATGTTATCGAATACCCTGTAACATTCTAATTAATTTTAAAATGTAAAGCTCAAAGTTGGCTACAATTTTTGTTATTAACTTTTATTGCTATCTATTACTATAGTGGATCTATAGGGCTTTTCATCGATTGTCATTTGTTTCGAGCTTCTGTCATGTGTAACATAATATTAATATATCTACGCCATACGTCTTTGGTTCCACTTCCACTTCCACTTCGTTTTTTTTGGCTTGCATACAAGTGCATCTGCCAGCACATTTCTTTCGTGTTGCAGTTAGTCTTGCTCTTAGCAATACTGCAGCACTCTAAAAACAAACAAGAAGATTCTGCGCTTTTTTTTGACATGATAAGGTTATGTTTCGGCTAACGGATTTTAGTATTTTATTTCCTGTTTCTTTATTCCTAAATATTGAAATCATTGCTTTAGGCGTTCATAATATATATAATACAAATTTGTATGTATAGAAATAAACCTTGTGGTGAGAGATGTTAGTTTAAACAAATAGAACAACATAGGGATAAAACTCTTCTCGCTCCGGGGTAACAGCAGAGCTTTCACAACCCGAAATGTTACCTCGGTTAGACTAGAACCCAAGAAAGGATAGGATAAAGAAATATGGGACAATTGAGTTTGTATTTCACAAATTGACCTTGTTAATATTTAAATGAGTAATAATTAATTTTAGTTGATCAAAAGTTAGATTGCAAAGAATATCTTGTATATTGAAACTAACAGGGACTCCTACTTTTTTTAGTTCATCTCTAAGATCAAACTGTGTACCTTTTCTTATGGGACATTGCAAAAGAATATGGTCTATATCCTCCTCTGTTCCACATTCACAAAATGGATGATCTTTTATTTTTAGTCGATATAGATGTGAACCTGTGCAACAGTTCCCTGTCCTCATTCTTATTATATTAGTCAGGTGTCTTCGGTCTATATAGGGAAATTTTTTAAAGCAGGGTTTATCTGGAAATGCGGGTTGAATTCCAGAATACCATCTCCCTTTAGTTTGTGTCTGTGATTTCCAGCATATGTCATGTTCCCTCCTTATTTTACTTTTCAGTATTGGCCAGACATCTGTGTAGTTTATTTTCATACTTTGTGGGACATTAAGTGCTCTCCCAATATTTGCCAACTTATCAGCATATTCATTTCCCTCTATTCCTGAATGACCGGGGATCCAGCACAATTTATATTTTTTGTTATCCGAGTTTGCCTCTACTAATAGCTGTTTCGTTTCTAATGTGGTATGATCATTATTTGCATTTATGCCAACTTCTGTTAGGTTCTGTATAGCACTTCTGGAATCGCTAAAGACAATACAATCAGTAATACCTCGATTCAGACATTCCTTTACTCCCTTGCCAATAGCCACTATTTCTGCTGTGCATATATTCAATGCTGATGGTAATCTAGATGAGTATGAATAGTTGATATTGGGAATGTATACACCGTAACCTGTCTCTGCTTCCTTAGCATTCCCACTTTTTGATGCATCAGTATAGATGAATAGGTAGTTTTCACTTAATTTCTCTGTTGCTGCTTTGGATATCATATTTTGATGATGATCTGACTTGCTGATTTTTAATTGCACTGTGGGAAGTCGTGTGTATTGTATGTCCATGTTGAACGAGAAGCAGGGTATCACATTTGCTGTGTGAATTATACTTTTGTATGGTTCTAGTTGGTCAAGTGCCTCCACTAGGTATGGTCTCTCTCTTTGTTTCCAATATCCTATATTATAAGTACACGTTTGTTTAATATCTTTGACTGCCTTTAAAATCGGATTATCTTGAATGCTGTACATTTTTGTCATAAATTTCGTTGCCAACCATTTTCTTCGAAATTCTAGTGCCATCTCTGCAGTTTCTGCTAGCAACGCTGCTGTAGGAGTTGACTTCATGCATCCGAGGATAACCCTTAGAGCTTGAAATTGTACTGTATCTAGCTTACGCAAGGTGTTTTTGTTTGATGGTTTTATACCATAAATAGTGTTTTCAGACCATAATATACCAGTAGTAAAGTGGCAGGGTCCCCACCCCACCAGACTTTCCCTATTGCCCTCATTACGTTAATACCTTTAATAGCCTTACTTCTTATGTTTTCAATGTGGGGGTTCCAGTTAAGGTTTTCTGTGAGGGTGACTCCTAAATATTTAATTTCTTTTTTACGAGGGATGATCTGCTGATCCATAACGATTTCTGGATATATGTATCTATTACTAGTTTTTGCAAACCATACTACTGCACTCTTGTTTACTGAAATAGAGAAGTTGTGTTTCGCTAGCCATTCATTTATGTCTGCAAGAATTAAATTTGATCCTGTTGCTACTTGGATTGGGTTGTGGTGTTTGTTTAGCAGAACTAGATCATCTGCATATGACAATAAAATGCATTCCTCTGGTATTATTTCATAAATCAAATGTATATAGATGTTAAATAGTAACGGACTGAGTGGTGATCCTTGTGCTAAACCTTGTGTTGTAAAGGCCGGACCTATGAGATTTTCTTCCTCATCTTTGACATATATTTTCCTGTTATGAAGAAGCTTGAATGTAAGGTTAGTTAGTTCTATTGGGAGATTTAAATCTAACATTTTTTTATAAAGTACATAAATGTTTACATGGTCATAGGCGGCTTTTATATCTAGGAAAATTCCCAACACACTTTTATTGTCTGAGATAGCTGCCTGAATATAAGATGTAATAAAAGCAATATTAGTCTGGATTCCCATACCTTTTCTAAACCCTGATTGGAAGCTGTTGAATGTATGGTTATTTTCCAATATCCATTCCAGTCTGTTTTTAATAAAATGTTCCATTATTTTGCCTACACATGATGAGAGGGCTATGGCTCTATAACTATCTACGAGTTGCGGATTTCTGATAGGTTTGAGAAACGGGAGTATTATTTGTGTTCTCCAGCTCTCAGGAATCTCTTTTCCCTCCAGTGCCTTATTGTACATATGAAGTAAGCTTTTTAAGGCTGTCTCTGGTAAATATTTAATCATTGAATAAGTGATTGCATCAATGCCCGTTGCTGTGTCCTTTTTGTTGTTTATACCTTGTTTCAGTTCACTCATGGAGAAAGGATTCTGAATGCTGTTGTTTGCCACTATCGTAAATTCTGGATCTATGTTGCATACTGACAGATTTGTTAAGATACTTTCACTGATTTGTGTGTTGGGTAGTTTTTTTGGGTCTAGGACGTTTCATCGCCGCCGTTTTGATGCCGCCAGTTCGATGCCGATGCCGGCCGATTCATCGCCAGTCAATTAGTCGCTATCTGACATATTTCCGAATTTTCGACAGTTACAATTATTAGTTATTTTTAGTATTAATTAGGAATTCTAGGAAATGCGAGATATGACGGCAATGAAATGGACTGGCGATGAACCGGCGGCATCGAAACGGCCGGCGATGAACCGGCGGCATCGAAACGTCCCATTCCGGTTTTTTTTTATACCCCTGTTGTGAATTATAGAATTTTTTAACTGTGCTCCATACGTAGCTCATATCGGAGTTTCTGTTCAGCGTTGCACAGAACTTTCTAAAACTGTCTCTTTTTTTCTCCCTTAGAAACTTTTTTGTTGCTGCAATCGTTTTTTTGGCATGGACATAGTTTTCAACTGTGAATTGTGTCTTGAGCCTTAATATTGCTTCTTTTCTGTCTCTTATTTTTTGTGAGCATTCCTGATCCCACCAGATGCATCCTATTTTTCTCTTTGTTCGATTTTTCATTGGAATAGTAATATTGGCTGCCCTCTCCATTGTTTGAATTAACTCTCCATATTCCAGTTGTTCTGTATTTGATGTTCGGTTTATTATATCCTGGTACTCTTCCCAGTTGGCTCTTTTATAATTTTTCATTCCCCGATTGATGTTTTCCGGATTAATGTTTATAGAATTTTGTATAACTAGTTTTATGGGGTAGTGATCACTGAAGCCCAGGTCGTTTATCACTGACCAATCACATTTGTGGGCTTGATTACTGGAGGTCATCGTCAGGTCTACTGCACTTCTCCTTTGTCCTGGTCTGGTGAGTCTTGTTGGAGTCCCATCGTTATGTATAAAAAAATTGTATTCATCAACAAATTCTTGTATATTGTTACCACTTGTATCAGATATTTCACATCCCCAAGCAACATGATGGGCATTGAAATCTCCCAAAATGATAATCGGTCCTTGTAGCACCTTAATCAGGTTAGATAGTTTGTTTTTTGTTATTTTATTGGTGGGATGAGAGTATATATTTACTATATTATATTTTTGAATTTTAATTATTATTATTCTAAATTTGTTGGTTTCTAGGTTATTTCCACATTTTAAAATTTCGTACTTTAGATTTTTTTTTAATTAGTGTTGCTATACTAGTACCTTCATTCATATCATTTCTGACTATATTATAGGTTTTAATATTAAATTTATGTACCGGTTTTAAAAAGGTTTCATTGAGTAAAATGACATCTGGTTCCTCATCTCTGATTAGTGATATTAAATTACTAAAATTAGAGTTTACACTACGTATGTTCCATTCAATAATGTTAAGGTTTGTGTTATCCATTTTAATACTAATATGTTAGTTACTTGCAGATGAGAACTGCTTTTTTTGTTGATCTGATTATATAACTTGTTGACTATTTGTTTTGATTACATTTCTGGCTTATCCAAATCTTCCGAAGATTTGGACAACTCAAAGTATGTATTAATTAGATCCCTAATTTGACATTTATGTTCTATTGGTGTAATTAAAAATTTTTTACTCTGTTCAGATTATTTGACTCTATTGATTGTGTACCTGACCCAGCAGGATCTTCTTCTCTATCTATGTTTCTATATGGACTAGCTTGGAAATTTTGAAATTGTGGCCTGTGTTCTGCCCTTTCCTGTCTTCCATTGGGGTATGATAATACTCTGTTATGTGCTGTTTTGTCAAAACTGACTCTCTTTGTTGGAGGAGAGGCGTTTGTCGTTGATACATTTGAGTATGTTCTTTTAGATTTGACAATGTTACTGCTATTGATAAAAGATCTTCTTTGATTTATCTGTATATGATTGTCCGATTGTTGCCCCTTGTTTTGTAGACTGGGGAATTCTGTTTGCAAAAATCTATATGTTTGTGCTGTATTGGATGTATTAGGTACATATGATTTAGGGTGCAAAAAATTGGCCTCATAATGTGTTACATTTTCGTATACCATGGTCTTTTTAATGTTGCATTGCCTTTCATACTCGGAACACTTTTTGCTGGTAGCCTGGTGTTCTGTTGATTTGCAGAAGTAACAAGATATTCTACATGTCTGTTGTGCATTTTCTTCGGGTTCATGTGGGTTGCCACAGTTGTGACATTTTTTGATGCTTTTACACTGCATTTTTGTGTGTCCAAAAGCCAGGCAATTGAAACATTGGGTGACTCGTGGTATGTAGGGAATTAGCGGAATTGATAAGTAAGATAATTTTATATGTCTAGGGATTTTACCCCTTCAAACGTTATTAAGATGGTCCCCGTTGGAGAGTACTCGAATGTTCCGTCTTCATTGGCTTTTTTCGTGGTAAATCTTTTTACATCTAATATCTTAAAAGGGCTTTCGCCCATATTTTTGATATTTTCTTCTGTAAATATGGGGTTTATATTCCTAGCTATTGCTTTACAAGTTACTGAGTTTCTTGGTATATATATTTTGTATTTGTCATTTAGTTTATTATTTTTAATAAAGTTATTTGCTGCTGATGCAGATTGAAATATTATTCCTAATTTGTTTTTACCTTTTTCTTTTACCTCTAAAACATCTTTAAGTTTTAACTGAAAAATGTCTTTAGCAATTTTTAGATGGTTATAGCGACCTACAGCATGCCCTTTTTCAATTCTTTCAATAATTACAATAAATGGCCCTATAGCAGAATTATTATAGCTTAAATTAGTTAAAAAAGTCTCCGTTTTATTATTCGTATCTTTTTGTTTGGTTTTTTTATTCGTATCCATTAAGTTCATATCAACATCTTTACTAAAACCAGTAAAACCTTCAAGGTCAGGAGGGACTGGCCCCCCTGAATCCTCGGTCATTATTGATTACCTTAAATATTTTATACTATTATCTAAGAGTGTTAAGTACAAATGTAATTTAAGAATAATATAAATGTAATATAAAAATAATATTAAAAAAGAAAAGGTTTATTAACAGAGGAAAGGTTAGTACATCTCACCACAGGTTTCAAATTTGCCTCCTGATGCGAATCACGTCCGTCACCTTTCACTGCCACCGAAAGAATCTACGTCTTTGGTTTATACAATGTTATATACCAATAACGTATGACGTAGATATATTAATATTAGACAACACATGACAGAAGCTCGAAACAAATGACTGTGAATGAAAAGCCCTATTGAGCTTTACCCCACTAATCAATCACACTGTATATTCCAAAACGGATACAGTCCATTTAAGCATTATTATGTAGTATTAGACCAGGACATTTAGCACTAAAAACACCTGAATTAATCGGTTTTTGAATTCAGCATCTAGAGACTTACAACTTTTTGCATTTTGTTCAGAATAATGGCAGAAAAATGTCTACTATAGAAAAATTGGTGGAAATGCATACTTGCATTTTAAAATGCATCCAAAAGTGCATAAACATGCCAAAATAAACATACACTCATACCTCGCTATACGGCCGCTCTGTATACGACATTTCGCTATAACGGCCCTGTTGAATTACGGCACGGTTTCGATTTACGGCCTAAAATGTTTCGCTATAACGGCCCCATGTTGTCATTCTCGAGCAAACGCAATCTCGATGCACACTCTTTTCTATTTCCACTTGTTTATGCATAATTTGAAAATAAAATGAGATGAGGCCGCATCTAAGGAATATACTAACATTTTAAAGGAAATTATAGAAAAAGGTGGTTATAAACCTGAACAAATATTTAACGTAGACAAAACAGGACTTTGTTGGAAGCAAATGCCTGATCTCACGTACATTTCAAAAACCCAAAAATCTGGGCCTGGTTATAAATTAATAGTCTAAAGAACGATTAACTTTGCTACTTGGTGCAAATGCCACTGGTGATTTTAAGCTAAAACCACTTCTAATTTGTCCAAAAATCCAAGGCCTATTACAGGACTAAATAAAAATCATTTACCCGTTATATGGAGATACAACAAGAAAGCTTGGAGTTTGTAGATTATTTTTGGTTTTTGGAATCTATTATTATTTTATATACCAGTGTATGTGCTTTTTTGTATGTATTTTTTATTTAAATAAAATAAACAGATAAAATGTATTTTTAACGACAAACCATGTAACATATTTTTCTACGAGCGTTCAAAAATGTCTACTTTCGAGCACGCATTTTAGTTTAGAAAGTTTCACAATTCCGCACGAGTGTGAATTTTCCGCACGCGTGTTACTTTTCCGCACGCGGTTTTTACTTTTCCGCACGCGTGTTAATTTAGATGTGTTAATATGGCCTTAAAGTAATTATAATACATGCAATAAACTAATATTTAGATATTATTTACTAATTTATTTCAAATATATCTTATTGTGTTCCTGTTTTAATGAATTTAACGCGACAATTCGATAAAATAAAATTATTTTGACATAATATTCGAAAGTCAAATCGGTAGACAATAACAGTCGTTTTGAATCATCGTCATGGAAACCAAGATCGTCGTCATGCTAACTAATTATACTGAAAGTTTGGTTTTGACAACCTTGTCAAATAATTAATTTGTTTATGTATTTTCATATTAATTAAATTGATTGATTAAGATTTGGTAATTTTTTAAAGACTCTTAGAAAAAATATTGTTCCTAACTCTTGCAGAAAGTCTCTTTTCCGTGCGGAAAAGAATGACTTTCTGCACTTGTTAGGAAAATAACTATAACAAATTTGGAACCGATCCCATTAAATATTTTGAATTTGTATTAGAATAATTGATTCGTTATACGGCATTTCGCTTTGCGGCCATGTTTCGTGGAACGTATCTAGGCCGTAGAGCGAGGTATGGGTGTATTAAGGGCCAGATCTTGTTATTCGTAGGATTTTGGGGTCGCTGAACACGACTACGTTAGCAGAACCGATCTCCGGAGCATCTGGTGCCCAGAGTTCCTGTAAGGCACGTCATCTGGAAGTTCGAGGGTTATTAGCACTAAATTGATACAAACAGATTACTTGGGGTTTTTTGACTCCATGTCACTGCTAAGACCCGTCATCTTCTGGAGTTTCGAGGATTTTCGGCATTAAAATGATGCAAATAGATTACTCGGGCGGTTTTTGGAGTCGCTGAAAACGAATACACCATCAGAACCAACACCCAGAGCACCGGAGCACCTGGTGGCTAGATTCACGTCATCCTCTCGAGTTTCGAGAGACTTCGGCACTAAATTGATGCAGAGATTACACGTGGGGTTTTAGGGGTTACGAATAGGCAATCAAAACTGACCCGGGGGCACCTGGTGCTCACGGTCACTGCTAAGGCAAGTCATCTTCAGGAGTTTCGAAGCTTTTCGGCCTTGAGTACATGCAAATAGATTACTAGACCGCTTTTGGGGTTTCTGAATACGAATACGCTATCAGAACCGTCTCCTGGACCATCTGGTGCCCAAGGTCGCTAGGACATAATATTATCTTCTGGAGTTTGGAGGTGTGCACCGGGGGTCGGTTCTGATGGCGTATTCTTATTAAGCGACACCAAAAATCCCCGAGTAATCTATTTGCACCAGTTTAGTACCGAAAATCCTCGAAATGCCATATGACGTGCTTTAGCAGTGAACCTGGACATCAGGTGCTCCGGTGTTCGGTTGTGATGGCGTATTCGTCTTCAACGACCCCAAAACTCCCGAGTAATAGAATCTGGCCCTTAATACACTTATGTTTATGCAATTTTGGATGCATTTTATGCACTTTAGAATGCAACTACTATGCATTTCCATTTCCACCCATTTTCCATAGGAGACATTTTCCTGACATCATCCTGCACACAATGCAAAAAGTTGCAAATTTCTAGGTGCTGTATTTAGGACTCGATTTATTTTGTGCTAAATGCCCTGGTCTATATGGTTGAAGGTAATAATAAAACTCATTACTTTTTACACAAATAACAACATCCGTATCAAAGTCTAGGGGTTTCAATTCGTTCGTGGCTTGAGAAAACCTATTTTTTGATATAATCGAATTTCTTTTCTTTTAAAAGTCCTGTTTTCTTGCTGTGTGTCGACCAAATAACTTTTCTTTGGCTGTACAGTCATTCTTTGTTAAAAACACAGTAAATACTTGAAATTTATACCCTTGAGCTCGGTAGATATCTATACATAAAAAGAAAATTACCATAAAAATGGAATCGTGAGCTGGAAATGGTGAAAATTTAATTTGTTTTGGAATATTTGAGTTGAAAACAATCGAACCACCAGTAAACTCGAGGAGAATACTTATAAGAAATGTGGTCAAGTCTTTGTAAACAGATCGAACAATGATTGACGATATCCGAGAAAACTCACGAAATAGCTACTTTTTCGGTTCTCACAACTTACATAAATAAAGATAATCATCCTATGTCAACAACATTTCCAGCTTTTATTTAGATAAGGAAATAGGGCCGTTCTACTCTTACTGAAATTGCAATTTGTTAGATCCATCGATTTGGATGTCTCTAAAAGACACCTATATAATATGGTAACTTATTTTTTTTTTAAATATTTTTAGCAATGCTGATTATTTACTACAATTGAAAATAAGTGCCGAAATAAATCAGCTACAACATAGTCGAATTATCTCAACGAAAATAAAATATGGATTAGTGCGTTATAAAATAATTACTTTTTTACTTAGTCCTAAGCCTTTCTACCTTTAGGTGTAAGGATGGTGGAGTTGAGTTTGGCATTGTAGTCTCCATGCTTTCCGATCTTGCGTTAGGTTTCTTGGACTTTCCAATGTCAATCCCTTCTTCTCGACTTCTTTCCTGATTTCATCTACCCACATAACTCTTGGTCTTCCTCTTTTGTTTTTCCCCTGCACTCTCGTTTCGAACACTCGTTTTGTTAGCCTCTCGTTCGACATTCTACACACGTGCCCGAACCATCTAAGTTGTCCCTCCACTATTTTTTCATTGATTGGTTCTAGTTTTAGGTTTTGTCTAATTGTTTCGTTTCGTATTTTGTCTGTCCTCTTTCTGTTTGCTATTTTCCTCAGGAACCTCATTTCCATAGCATTCACCCTGGATTTTTGTCTACCCGTCAATGTCCATGTCTCGCTGCTATACATGATTCTTGGTCTAACTACTGATTTAACGACTGCCGTTTTTACTTTCTCCGGTATCTCTTTTTTTCCCAAAAATGTTGTTTTCATAGCGATAAATAAGCTTCCTGTTCATCCCATTCTCTCGTTTATTTCCATGTCTTGTTTACCATTTGATTCGATTATTACTCCTAGGTATTTAAAATATTCCACTTGCTCTAGTTGTTTCCCGTCTAATTCTATTGCGTGTGTCTTCCTCGTATTTGAAATTATCATTGTTGTTTTCTCTGTATTAATTTTCATATTTATGTTTGGTAGTTCTTCTTCTAGGATTTCAAGATTGTTCTGTAAGTCTTCTCTGTTTTCTGCTATCAATACCATGCGGTCTGCAAATAGTAGCTCCGATAGTTGAATCCTTTTCATTTGCCAGTATCCTAATGTTAGTTTTCTCATTCTTCTCTTGGCTTTCTTTATCGCTTCATCCAGTACCGCTGAGAAGAGCAGTGGACTCAGCACGCATCCCTGTTTGACGCCTTGACTTGTAGTAAATTCTCTGGATTCCTCGTTATTGGTTCTTACTGTATTTGTATTATTTTTATACATATCCTTTATTACTTCTATTATGTGTCTGTCGACTCCCATTTCTTTTAGTGTCTTCCATACGTCCGTTCTTCGGATTCTGTCAAACGCCTTTTCCAGATCAATGAAGCGCATATGTATCTCTCTATTCTTCTTGATTACCTTCTCACTTACTTGTCTTAATGTGAATATTAGGTCTTGCGTGCTTCTGTCCTTCCTGAATCCACACTGTGTCTTCCATAGTTGTTTCTATTTGGGTTTTTATTCTTGTCTCTATTATTCTTGCGAATACCTTCACAGGGATACTTGATATGGTGATACCTCGGTAATTATTACAGTTTCTCTTGTCTCCCTTTTTGTGTATTGGTAATATAATGTCTTTCTTCCAGTCCTTTGGTAATTCTGCTCTATTTATGATATCATTCATTAGTTCTTTCATGTTATTCATTTCCTCTGTCCCCATGAATTTTATCATTTCCGGGGTGATATGATCCTTGCCTGGTGCTTTGCCCAATTTTACTCTTTCTATTGCTTTCTCTAATTCCTCTCTTGTTATGGATTCCACTTGTTGTTCTTCATTCCTTTCTTGTATCTTCCCTACGTTGTACGTGTCTGCATAAGTTAGCTGTTTGAAATGCTGTCTCCATCTTTCCATTATTTGTTTTTCTTCTGTTAGTACGTTTCCACTCTTGTCTTTTATATTCGGCATCGTGTGCTCTTTCTTTTGTCTGAGTTGTTTTAACGCGCCGTATAAGAGTTTTTGGTTTTCCCTATAATTTTTTGTCATTTTTTGTCCAAATCTCTCCCATAACCTTTCCTTTCCTGCTTTCACGGCTATTTTAACTTCTTTCCTTTTTTCTTTATATGCCTCGTAATCTTTAGGGTGTTTTGTGCTTAGGTATCTCTTCCAATAGGTATAAAATAATTATGATGTATAATGAGTAAACAATTACAGAAAGGAAATAAGAACAACCGAAAGTAATTGATAGGTTCGACCGTTATTTGATAGAAATACATTTTATCTAACAATAAAACACTGAAAACTTGTTTTCAATATTTGCACAAAATTTTTTATAAATTAATGTCACTACAGTTGTTTCGGAAGAGTGACTTTCCCAAGTGATGTGTTTTTAACTATGCTGCATAGTCTATGTACAAACTCTCTAACCAAATAGGTTGAGGAGTGGGGAGCTGTTTGTCTCAAGTTGTTCATTCAGAATTAAATCTCTATTTTTTAATTTATTAATTACCATAGATTGTATTTAAGAAAGCTTAAGGTGTTTATTTTGAATATGAAGAATTTGATACTGTTCCTTAAGAGGAAACAGTAGCGATCAACAGGTAGCGAAAACGCGTTCCAAGATTGCGGCTGTAATTTTGAATATTTTTTCGAGATATTTGGCACACGTATTCGTAATGTAATAAAGAATGGCGGCGTAGAGCCCAATTTGAAAAATATATTAATATGTGGAAATTACTCTGTAATTAAATACAATATTAAAAAAACGAGCCTGTACCGCCATTAAGAAGAACAAAAAAATACACTTTCTTCAAATAAACTTTTTTATCCGATGCCTAGATTTTGTGTCATTTTGGAACGACTAAAATTTTTTATTTCATTAGGAGTTCCAAAATGACACAAAATCTAGGCATCGGATAAAAAAGTTTATTTGAAGAAAGTGTATTTTTTTGTTCTTCTTAATGGCGCTACAGGCTCGTTTTTTTAATATTGTATTTAATTACAGAGTAATTACCACATATTAATATATTTTTCAAATTGGGCTCTGTACCGCCATTCTTTATTATATTACGAATACGTGTGCCAAATATCTCGAAAAAATATTCAAAATTACAGCCGCAATCTTGGAACGCGTTTTGGCTACCTGTTGATCGCTACTGTATCACCTTAAGATTATGATCAGACGCGGATCTAGAAATTCATAATAGGGGGGGGGGGGCAGACTTACCTCAAATACAGTGATGCTACTGCTACCGATTTTTCGGTAGATCTATCAAATACCTGTCAAATCTAAGGATCTACCTAATTACCTAATTCTCCTTTTTTTCTACCGAAAAATCGAAATTCTTAATTGTCAAATGTCAAATTAATCTGCCGATTTTTTTTTCTACCGAAAAATCAAAATTATTAGAAATTTTTTTTAGCGGATAGATTTGGCAACAGAGTTTAGTCAATTTTCAAGAATTCTTGAATTGCTTTCACTAGCATGTGACTAAATATTATATTTTCCAGATTTAGCCACACGACTCACACTTACTCTAAGGATAAAATACACTATATAATCCCAGATACCTACGGTATCAAAAGGATTGATAGACAATTCACGACTATTAACCTCACTGGTCGTTCTTTACCATAAAGATTAACCTTTCTACCATCAATGGATAAGTACGCATGGATTATCTAGTAAAATACAAATTTTTATATCTTTATTGTATCGCAAATTTGAAACGTGACTTTTCATGAGATAAGGCTTATACCCAGTATAATGTATTTGCATTTTAAAATACCATTTTTGTTATTCTTTGAATTGAGAAAAATATTTCCGTTGTTTATGGTTCCACCCAGTGGCGGCTCATCAGGGTCGGCAGTGCCGACCCACACATTTATGGACACATTATAGATTTTTTAAATATTTAATTTAATCGGAGTTGATGATATTCGTTTCTGTGAAATAAAAAATATATCTGTGAGATAATACAGACTAAATTTTATTCATTGTTTTTAAAAGACTTCGATCCCGATACGTTAGTTAAGTGATCCCTGTGCGCTGTGCGTAAGAGACTTTTCAAATTAATGATCCTATAGCCATGCACCCGCACCCGATTGCGATTGTGTGAATTCTTATTATAAAGCCCGGTACGGCATGCCGTCCCCAGATCGAGGATTTGCTATATAATAAGAAGCTATGGAATATTAGCCGATAGGCAAACAATTATACATTCTCCGTACTTATTTGAATGGCAAGTACGGCAGCGGGTACCTCTGCCGAGGGCGAGCGGTGATCTGCAAACGGCAGAAAGGCACGTACGTAGCCACGTATTGCCTTGCTAGCGCGCCCGGGAAAATTATGAAATAGGTACCTAAGTAGTTTTACGTAGTTTAATTATTAATATTATTATTGATATTGTAATTCTTTTAAGTTGTTAGGAATTACCATTTAGGGGACAGGATGTATCGAAGCATTCGTTAAATCAAGTTAATTACAGAGAACAAATAAAATTGTTTAACAAATACGATCTGGAATTTTCTCATTTATTTTCCGACTCGAAGAATATACCGGCGTACCTAAAACAGCACAGAATGAAAGAATCAATTAGTAGTTACATTTTGATCCTTTTCGGTAGAAGTAGACGAAACTACTGATAAAGGTAACATGTCATTCACAAGTATCAATAATTGTTCTTCGATACGCGTTACGTCTAAATTTATGAGAGGTTGTTAGGTTTTCAGACGTGAGTAGAAGCCATAAGACAGAATATATTTTTGGTGTTTTAATTTAAAGGATAGATTAAATTTTTTGATATCAAAAATAAATTGGTAAGGCAAATTTATGACGGGGCTGTCTTGATGTCCAGTGAATTGTATGGTCTCCGGACAAAAGTTAAAACAATTGCACCAGGCAAAACTATTATTTACTCACTGTTATAAGTCATTGACCTCTTTGACTATTCAAAATTTAAAAGTTACGCCAAAGAATTTTCAAAATATCTATTAGACTAGTTCATTAAAAATTATCCATCATTTTTTAATCAAATAAAATAAGAAAATAAATTACCAGTTTTATATTCTGATCCAAATATTTTCGGATGGTGGGATAAGTATAATTTTATATACTGCAATTCATTAGGTACAACAAACTGTTCCCGAAATTAATAAATTATTGTGCTCAAATGTGGGCAAATTCTGTCTCAAATGAACGGGATTTCTCTTGTCTCAAAAGAGTCAAAACGTATTGTCGAAACACCATGAAACAGGAGAGAATATCAAACTTGTCTCAAATGTCGATAGAAAAAAACTTTTAAAATTCCTCCAAAACAATAATAAATTTTACAATTACATACATTATTGCTACCCATATTGCATATAAACCCATTTTGCTACTTCGAAACAACATAGACTAGAGTTAATTTATAAACAGGTATAGTTTCTAAATTTATAGGAAAAAAACAAAAAAAAACAAAAAAAATTAAAAAAAAAAACCAAAGATCTCGTATGAAATTTAAGCCTTTGGAGACAAAACCTTGCCGACCCTATCCCTAAAGCCAAGAGCCGCCACTGGTTCCACCGGTACCCAAACAAATGCGCCTGCAAATTATTTTTCAGAGAAGGGTGTTTTATTAGATTTTACGGCTTTTTTCAATTCTTTGGAAGCGGTTGTCGTGTAATTTAGTGTTGTACTGATGGCTTTAAGTTTAGAGTTAACAGAAAAAAATAATAAAAAATAAAAAAAAAATACTTATAGACTAAATACAATAGGGGGTCCATGGACCCGTTGACCCCCCTCCCCCCGTTATCCGCACCTGATTATGATCAATTCGAAGGTGAAGTGCGTACGTAGAATCTGTTTTTCTATTATTGAAAGCCCTTTTGTGTTCTGCTATCCGTTTGTCAAAGGTTCTGCCAGTTTGACCGATGTAAGTTTTTGGACTCAGACGAGAAGAAATATAGTCACAGAAAACATTATACATGAAGATGACATTGAAACGGTTGAAAAGTTTACATACCTGGGAGTAGAAATATATGCCGACGGACCAGAAGATGGAGAAATACGGAAGAGAATAACGCAGGCAAACAGAGCTTATACTTTATATTTTATATTATCTCCCATATATTTCGGTCTGAAAGTGTCCACCGAAATACAAAGATGAGAATCTATAAAACCTTAATTCGACCAATAACATGCTATGGTAGTGAAGCCTGGGTCTTGAAAGAAACATCCAAAAACAAACTCGACACATTCGAAAGGAAAGTACTTAGGAGAATACTAGGACCTGTGAGGGAAAACGGAATGTTCAGAAATCGATACAACAACGAGCTTTATCAACTTTATATAGTCCTGTCGCCAGGGGGGTACAACGGCCTGCTGTATTCAGATGGACTTACCCAAGCTTTTTTTATGTATTTTGACCTGTAGAACACGAATTTTTTGGGTAACAGTTGATCCGCATGTCGATAAGATTGTTATAAACCAAGAAGTTGAGGAATCACATAACAGCGATTTCTCGCAAAACAAAACATTTTTTTGTATTTTTTGGGCCATTCTAACCAAAAAATATTCCTACAAATTTTTTCGTAGGATGCATAGTTCTCGAGATAAACGCGGTTGAACTTTCAAAAAATCGAAAAATTGCAATTTTTGAACCCGAATAACTTTTGATTAAAAAATAAAATAGCAATTCTGCTTACCCCATTTGAAAGTTCAAGTCAAATTATATCGGTTTTAATTATTTGTATTGCTAAAAATTTATTATTTTATTGTTAAAAAAAGCTATAAACACCTGGTGCTTGAGTGATCTTTTCAATGATTTCTCATTTAAAATCGAACGAGTAGGTAGAAGAGGTAAAAGTGCAAGCGGGGCTATTTCTACGTAGCATGCATTAAAACGCATGTATTAGGCACGGGAAACACTATGTGTTTATAGCTTTTTTTAACAATCAAAAAATAAATTTTTAGCAATGCAAATATTCAAAACAGATATAATTTGACTCAAACTTTTAAAGGCGGTAAGCAGAATTGCTATTTTATTTTATATTCAAAGGTTATTCGGGTTCAAAAATTGCAATTCTTCGATTTTTTGAAAGTTCAACCGCGTTTATCTCGAAAACTATGCATCCTACGAAAAAACTTGTGTTAACATTTTTTGGTTAGAAAGACCCAAAAAATACAAAAAAATGTTTTGTTTTGCGAGAAATCGCTGTTATGTAATTCCTCAACTTCTTTGTTTATAACAATCTTATCGACATCCGGATCAACTGTTACCCAAAAAATTCGTGTTCTACGGGCCAAAATACATAAACTTGGTTACGTCCATCTGAAATAAGAAGGCCGTTGTATCCCCCCTGGCGACAGGACTAATAAGGAAACGCCCCTGTCAGACTTCATTAGAATACAAAGATTGCAATGGGCCAGACATGTGATAAGAATGGGAGAGGATAGGCTACCAAAACGAGCACTGAATGCTAGAATGCAAGGAAAGAGACCGGTTGGGAAGCCACGAAAGCGCTGGGAAGACACAGTAAACAGCGACGCACAAGCCCTTTTAGGAGTCCGTGTATGGAGAAGAGCAGCCACAGACAGGCAAGGGTGGAGGCAAAAAATAAAGGAGGCCAAGGCTCAATTTGGGCTGTAGTGCCGTAGAAGAAGAAAAAGTGTTTGGACAGTCGCCACATGTCAGTTTGTGTACACCATTATGTAATGGTAATGCTTTTTCCTTTATTGTTCTTAATGTATTTGTTTAAGTTGTTGTTATTTCTGAAAGCTGGTGTTACTCCTTTCTTTTTTGATATGTTTGGCTATTTTTGTTGATATCTTGCCTGTATAGGTATGTAATAGAGCAGAAGGTACTTGGATTTTGTGTAGTAGTGGGAAGACTAATTTTAGGCTTTCTTGCAGTTTTTGGTTTAAAATTTTGTTAGCTGTTTGTTGGGATCATGAAATGTGTAGGATTGTGTAAGTATGGGTATGTTTATGAAATACGGAGAACTCATGTTTGTTTTGCAGTCTGGTATTTTTTAAATCTAGAAAATTTATGGACTTATTTTATTCTGCTTGTATTGTAAATTCAATAATATTATGGAGTGAATTAATGTATGATAAAAAATGGTCCAGTTGCCTGTTAGTTCCTGCAAAGCATACTATAGTATATTATCTACGTATCTCCACCAATATAAGAACTGTTTGAATAGGGAATGTTTTGAAATCGATGTTTCTATATGGTCCATACAAATATCTGATAGTTATAGAGGATTGCCCCTGATGTCCATGTTATACAAGCACAGGACTTGAAAATAAAATATTTTTGGTTAAAGAGATAAAGGCAGTTTTTGTTTTTATTTGATTCAGAGTTGGACCACCATCTCCATATAGCTATTTCAGCATCTATGCATCCTCAGTAAAGCTATGGAGTCACAACTCTGAAACGAATATCAACAATCCTGCCTATTTAAGGAAAAACATCGCAATGCAATGCTTCCACCTTTTGAGACGCAAAACAGCGACATCTCTCGTAATACGAGGAAGACCAAAAGCCCTAGATACAAAGTTTGCTACTTTTATACAATTAGAATAATTGAAATAAAAATAATAAACAATATTTTAAATACAAGACTTTTGGAGATTTGCGGACCACAATGCGAGACAGGAATATAAAAGATGGAATGCTGAAATACAAAACTGGAGACCGTAGACAGGAAGAAGAGGAAGACCTCAGATGCGATGGAAGGACGACATTGTAAAAACTGCAGGAACTCACTCAGAAAGTGACTGCGCAGAAAAGCGCAGCCAATGACAGACAGATATGGAAAGATTTGGGGAAGGTCTATGTCCAAAGTTGGATAGAAGTGGACTAAAGAAGAAGAAGAATAAAGCCACAAGAAAATACATTCCTTTAGAACCATTTTTTATCTGATACAACATGCCGGAATTCCACAAAGAAAATGTAGAAAAGCCATAAAGTTTTATATCTATAGCTTCTAAGTTACTGTCCTTACTTACTTAATTTTCTTTCATATAAATAGAGTTTTAATTTAATTTAATGAAAAAAGTGTATCGCATTTCGAAGGAAATCTAATTTAACTAAGGGCTAATACTGTGTGGCTTCCTAACACAAAACTATCATACATTTCAATTACCTTAATGCATGAAAAGCCTATTAACCTCTCGCCGTACTTTGGCACTTACCCGCCGCCCGAGTGCATTTCCCTAGCAATAAAAACGGCTTGATGTTTTAAAATTTCTCAATTTCAGAGTAATTAGTCTATAGTTAATAGAGGAGTCAATGTAGATCGAAAACACGCATTCTTTCGGAATAAATCAAACAAGCTTATATTTTTACATTTTTGTTAGTTTATACAAGGTGTTAGTAAATAAGTATGACAAACTTTAAGGGGTAATTCTACATGAAAAAATAATGGCAGTTTGTTCGATAAACGTATACCCGCAAATGGTTCGTTTCCGATATATTGGGTGTTAAAATTTTTATTTCAAACTGCCAATTTTTTTTTCCTCTTAGACCAGTTGAGCTATGAACATTAAATTTGGTGAGTTTTAAGAGGTAGTTATTGCGCATTTTTTGACAAACAAATAACAATTTTGTATTTATCATTGGCGCCAACAGTTAATGGTCTGAATTTTTAAAGAAAAAAATGGTACGCCGCTGAGAGTTTTCAATAAAAATTATTTTTGTATTCCACGTTTAATTTATTAGTGGAGTCAATGAAGGTTTTCACCTCCGATTTCGTTGAACCTCCATCGATTTTCATGAAAATTGGTAAGTATGTAGAGGATACCTCAAGAAACAAAGGTGACATGGTGCCAACTTGCGCTTTTACCCTGGGGGGGGGGGATGCCACCCCTTCTCGGGGGTGGAAATTATTTTATTAAAAATAATACCACTAATCGATAGAGGGACAAATTATAAGTAAAATTTGTTATATAAAGTTATTTCAATAAGTCAATAGTTTTTGAGTTATTAAAGATCAAAAGTTTTGATTTTTCCTGAAAAAAATCCATGTTTTAAAGCAGTTTTTCATAAATAACTCAAAAACCATAAGTTTCTTCAAAAAAGTTGTTATTACCAAAATCGAAGATAATATAAAAATAAATAAGCTCCTTATCCAAAAAATCCTTTATGACATATGTAAAGTGAGTTATATACAATTGAATGTATATTTTTTTCCGCGAGTACTCAAATCTTAGTATTCAAGCCTAAATAACAGGAAAACGATGCACTTTGTTAAATATACATATTAAACATTTTAATAAAGTACTTAAAGGTAACTATCAAAAAGCTATATAAGAAGTCGATAGCATCAAAATTAAGCAAGTTATGATGGAAATAAGAGGACCCTTTCAGATTTTTTAGGGAAGAATGAAAAATGAAACATACGTCATTTCCACAAAAATTAAAATTTATAGTAACCCATTTAAAACTTTATTTATTTTAACATGAGTAATAACTTCAACAATTTTGACCGGTTTAGAATGCATATTTTTGAAAAAAATACGATTAAAAAAAATTAGAGAGTTTTTAAAATGTTCGTGAATTTCATTTTCTTTTGATAATAACTCCAAAAATACTCGATATAATTAAAAAATGGTTGAGAACAAAATTTTAGTTTTAACTTTATTTAAGCTTTTTCTTTTTTTAATATTTTTTTACGACAAAAAATAACCGAGATAGAAACATTTAAAACCTAAATTTTACTGCGCGAAGCATGTAACCGGGGCCTTTTCACCTTGTATTTAAAAAAAATAAAGGATTTAGAAAATTATGTTTAATACAGTGTTATAGAACTTTTAATTAGCTTTGTAATGGTTTTTGGATAAATCTCATATTTCAAAATTTAACGGAGTTATTTTAAAAAAACCAATAACATTTTCTTTGGAAAAATTTTATAGCGGAGATTTTGTATGTATACAGGTTGTGGGAAGTCCAATTAGTCGTTTGTTGTAGGAGATACGAAAAAAGTTTATTTAGGTGAGATTGGGGCATAGATAATATCAGAATTTAAATACATTTCCAAATATACAGGGCCACCCATATTGACAGGGTGAAACAAAATTATCTTTTGTTTAATGGAACACCCTGTATATTTTTACATTTTTGGATTCTCCTCTGTTTTATTTCTTAAAATATCAGATTTTGTGATGTTATACAAAGTAGTTTAAAAGATAATTACGTTTTTATTTTCAAATTTCATAGCAATATTCACCCCCTGTATAATTGTAGTGATTTGACATCAGAAAATCAATTTATGTTCAAGTGATTTTTAATATAATCTATTATTGTTAAAAATTATTAATCTAGCAAAACGTTTAATTTTAGCTAATACAGGGTTGGTCGAAACTGAATGAGTGTTTTCTCAAAGTTTGAGAGTATGAGTTTTCTCAAACGGAGCAGCCTGTAATGCCTGTAATGAGCATTGTAATGAAATGCTATTGTATGGAACTTTATTATTTCCCACCCTGCCAGTGAGAACTGAATTTATTTTTGAAATCCCTAACTTTATGTCTTTAATTATTTTAAATATTGTAAACGATTAAAAAACAATCAAATTAAATTGAAATGAATAACCAGTGTATATCTTCCACATTTACTTCATATTTAACGTAGCCTGTACCATAACATTGCACAGATTATTATCCCTGTATAGCAACGATATACCATGAATGTCAATTCATACTTGAGAAATGTCCTATATCCAGTCTCACAAAAAAAAAGGGATTCCTCAAACATAATATATATGCAGACAAAATCAGTTAAAGTGATTTGCGATATCTAATTAAAGGCCCTACCAAGTTGGTTTTGTTGAATATAGAATGGAAGCACGACGATACTTTAGTGATAAGCGTATTTTTCGTAGTAGCTATAGTATGTTGTTTTATATTATGTATTACCTATATTAAATTAGTTTTAGTATGTTTCGTTTATCTAAAAAAATGTAAAACAAACAAAAATTCTGTTTTTCTTGTAGTTGTTTTTTCGTATAGATATTGTTTTATATTGTAGTAATTAGTTTTCGTATGTTCCGTTTGTTTGTAGAATTATATTTAATTAGATTTGCTTTAATTACTAAAATAAATAAATTTTCAATTATATTTTATGTACTTGTGGAAAAGAAACCTAGCATTAGCGGCCACATTTCTATAACGGCTAATTGTTTTCTATTTTTAGTGGCCGTTATTGTCAGGTTTTACTGTACCAATAATATTTTATTAAATTATGAAATATTATTTAAATAAAAAATTTATAAACTTGATAAAAGAAAGTTTGCTTAGCATTTACTCCTCTATCTAATTATGGGGTTATTTTTAATAAAATAGTGTTCACCCATGAGAAGGGGTAACATCCACCCCCAGAATAAAAGCGCAAGTTGGTACCACATCATTTTTGTTTCTTGAGGTATCCTCTAACTACTTACCAATTTTCATGAAAATTGATGGAGGTTCAACGAAATCAGGGGTGAAAACCTTCAGTGACTGCCTTTTTGGAAATATAAAAGATTAATTTTTTTCGTGATTGTCGATTTGCTAATTTTCTGATTTTTGGTTGCTATAAGGTTTAAAAAATTAATAAAAATTATAATTCATGCACATAAATGTAAAGAAATATTTATTTTACTTAATTAACAGGGCCGCCCAGAGCCAGGCCGGGCCCCGGGGATGAGACCCGGCCGGGCCCCCCCCCCCAAACCCAGTTGAACGAAAATTCCCAAAAATCTGATAACTCATAAACTGGGATATGTAATAGTGAACACTCATGCTATTGACACAGGAAGGAAGAAAATTAAAATAGTTTTAACAATTAAACTTTGTTTTTAATTATTTACAATAGAACTGTTAGTTACAGCATAACTTTTCTTGCTTTCATATCCGCAAAGTTTTGGATCACGTGGTCGAAATCAAGAGTTTTTGCAAGTTTCGACTCTATACTTAACAGTCCCAAATCAGATAATCGTTGTTGACCCATAGTAGATCTTAAACAATTCTTAATTCGGCTCAAAACACTAAATGATCTATCGGCCTGAGCAACGGATACTGGTAGGCAACAGAATATGCGAAGAGCAATGCACACATTGGGGAAAAGATTTGTCACATTAAGAGACACGAGCTTGTTCAAAAGTTTTGCTGGTTTCAGCGACGTATCTGAGATGTTTGATTTACTAAGTAAATCATTTCATCAACTAGATCCCTGCTTACATCTGAATTGTACTCTTCGGCGAATCTTACACAACTTTCTGAGATCGTATTCTCGTCCATTTCGTTATACTTCCATAAAAATGAAAATTTCATTTCGATTTCTCTCAGTGCTGTGAACCTCGTTTTCAGGTTGGCCACCAAAACATCAATTATTGTGTAAAAAACTTCTGTTTTGAAGCGTTTTTCCGGGGATAAATTTAACATTACATCTTCTGTAGCTGTTTCATCGTGAAAAGTCTTCCTCTTTCTCGCACGGGAAGTGGAGAGTTCCGGTTCGATACCATAAGCATTTGCAACATGTTTGCATTCAGACAATATCTTGTCCCAGTTATTTCTTAAGGCACTTAAATCATCAATTAGGCTCTCTATATGACTACTCTCAACATCCAAAGTAGCGTCGATAGTTTGAAGTAGTTGACTTCTGTAGTTGATGGGTACCAACACTTTCACCCAAATTGAGGCCATGAGGATGCACTTAAGATCGTTAAGATATTCTAAAACCGCATTGATTGTGACTCTCGTTTCAACAGTTACGTTAAGATTCAACAATGATGAAACTACCTTAATGATTTTGCCTATGTGTGCCGCTATTGGTTTCACACATTCTACTCTAGCACTCCACCTCGTATCAGACAATGAGTGCAGTGAAGATCCTACTATCTCTTTCAGAAGCTCCCATCTTTTCGGGCTGCAACTGAATAAATGGTACAGATTCTGAACAACACCAAAGAAAGTATGTGCTTCAGTACAACTCTCAGCAGCGCATACTCCACATAAGTTCAAACTGTGGCATCCACATGGTGAGTACACAGCCAGAGGGTTTGATTTTAAAATATGAGCCTGAACACCCTTATACTTGCCACTCATATTACTGCCGTTATCGAATCCCTGTCCTCTACAGTCATCTAAGGATATGTCATATTTTTTAAGAACTTCTTTGATTAGATTTGCGATGTCTTCTCCAGTTTTTTCATTGCAGTCGGAAAACTCCAAAAATCGTTCATGGATTTCATATTCTTTTACGTCTTCTTTGAAAATAATGTATCTAAATACAAAAGAGGTCTGTTCTACATGGCTTGAGTCTGGTGTAGCGTCAACCATAATAGAATAGTATTTAGATCGCTTGAGTTCGTCCACAATAACTTTCCTTACATAATCAGCACAACTTGCTATGAACTCGTTTTGAGTTCTCCAAGACAAATAATGCACTTGCATTCTCTTATTCGATTCTTGAGATTGCTTAACCTGATCTAGATGCTTCGATAAAATAGGGTCATAATGACCTAAAAGTTCTAGCACGCCCAAAAAATTGCCGTTGTTTGGATGACCCACCTTTTGAGTTTCTCCTCTAAAAGAGAGACCTCGCTCACTTAAAAATAAAGTTACGTGAAGGAGTATGTGTAAGATCTGTTTCCAGGTAGTGATTTCATTCTGCAATTGTTTTTCAATGCTACCAAATATAGTACCTCCTTTGTTAAGATTTAATTCCAGATCTTTCCATTTTAAGTAACATTCTTTATGGCGGGGCTCCCACGCGCAATGTATTCCCGATATATTTTTATTAATTGTAACTTATGCAAAGAAATAATTTCTTGCATATTGCCTTTTCCAAATGCATAATATTCCTTATAATAATTTCATAATTAAAACCGCAAGCAAATTCAATCTGTTATAAAATATTTTAATAAAAGGAATTTTTTAAAATTTGCTAACGGCCGGGCCCGGGCCCCCTTGGGCCCCGGGCCCCAGGGATTTTGCCCCCCCTGCCCCCCCCCTCTGGTCGGGCCTGTTAATTAAACGAGATTGCTTGAGCCAGAATGCTGAAATCTGCATTTTATCATTAAAAAAAGGTGGATTTCACCCCTAAAATGCAGAAAGCGCAACTTGGTGCCATATCACTTTTGTTTTTTGAAGTATCCTCTAACTAATCAACAATTTTCATGAAAATCGATGAAGGTTCAAAGAAATCGTGGGTTAAAACATTCAGTGACTACACTTTCAGAAATATAGAAGAATAAGGTTTTCGTGATTTTCTACTTGTTAATTTTCGGATTTTTGGTTGCTATAAGGTTTGAAAAATTAAAAAAATATATATAAAATAGCTCAAAAATTGAAACTATATAATTTCAAGAGCTCATAATTAGCTCGTAATTCTGCCGCAAAAACCGATTCAATATTCCTATTTTTAAGTAGTGGGGGGGGCTGACTCAGCCCCCCCCCCCCACTAGGGTATTAAATTCCTGCTCAGTGGAACGAGCTCAAAATTTTTAGTTTGCGGAATATGAGAGCTCATAAATAGCTCATAAATCAGGGTTATTTGTTTTTTAATTTTTGAAAGTGGGGGGGGGGGCAGCTCAACACGGGTTGCAATTTAGGAAAATTTCAGAAAATTTTTTTTTCAAGTAGAAGGCTGTTATTGCATATTTGAATATGGTTTTTAATTAAAAATAACTTTTCATCATAAAATTTTTTGATATCCTAAAATTTTTTGATATTTTGACATATAAAGGTAGTTTGCTCTTCATATTTTTTGACACACCTCGTATACTGTTGACAAAATTTGGTATCTGATGATTGCATCTTAGGTTTTAGATTATGCAGAGCACTTTATAAAAAATGACTTTTTTTCGTAAAATTGATATTAAAAAAGTTTCCCATATGGTTCCAAGTAACGCAGACACCCTGTATGAGATGGAATAAAAGACTTATACAATTTGCCATTTATTTAAGTAAGAAATAAAATACAACACAAATTAAATTACAGAACAGTACGCAATTGCTTTGACGTTACTGTTACTAAGACTTTATCTTTATATTAATTTTTTTGACCAGGAATTAATACAAAGTACAATTCTTTATAGAAGATCTAGAGAAAATGGGAGTGCGACAATGGGAATTAGTGGCAAAGGACCGACAAACATGGAAGGCAATAGTAAACGCGGGAAAGACTCACGAAGAGTTGTAGCGCCATTGATGATGATGACAATTCTTTATACTCGTTACTATCCAATACCCTAAGTAGGATATTGTTACTTTCCCTAGTCCAATAGTCCAATACCCTACCGTTATTTCGTTACTTTAAATATTTCTGTATTTTGTTTATAGAGTAGCCGGAATTATCTGTTAATAATTTGTCTCGTAAAGTAATTTACAAAAGCATGAAAATAGATACTTCATCTGTAAGTTTAAAATGCGAAAGTGTCAATGAAATTCATTTTAAACTGTTAATTTTTTGTTTGTAGTCTGCTGCGCGATTAAAAAGAATAATGAGTTTAAATTTCTCTATCAAAGATAAGCATACCGAAAACTGAAAAGGTAACATAATCTGTTTAGCGATTAGCAGACATAATGTGTCTGTTAGACATGTTTTGGCGTCATTCATTCATAAACGCCGAAAGATATGCATATCAAAGAAAGAAACTTATTGTTTATTGTTCATTATGTTAAAATATAATAGAAATAGTGATAGTTAGTCAAAAATAGTCGCGCATTTTCAGCAAATTTTGGTGTGTAACTGATATCGCACACTCAGCACAAACAATGTTAGTCTATAGGCCGATAAAATTTGTAATATGTATTATATTTTTTAATTTTTTGTCAGCTAAGCTGAGATGACATAATATTTTGAAAATGTTGTGGCCGCTATTATCAAAATCTGGACAATAAATTTCAGAGTGAAGAAATAATCGTCTGCTGGGGCAGAATGCTCAAAATGTTTTATTTTTACATCGTACTTATGACCTCTGAGTACGTATAAAATGTGCAAA
Source organism: Diabrotica virgifera virgifera (assembly GCF_917563875.1). Classification (NCBI taxonomy): domain Eukaryota; kingdom Metazoa; phylum Arthropoda; class Insecta; order Coleoptera; family Chrysomelidae; genus Diabrotica; species Diabrotica virgifera. The sequence continues at coordinate 166,248,347 of NC_065448.1, forward strand.
TGTTCTTTTAATCGATATTTTGATTCGCTATGTATGCTTATTGTATTGTTCGTAATGCGCATAAGTCCAATTTTACACATTTTTGTTACATATTTTTTGGCGTCTCAAAGAGTCTCTATGCATCTAAACATATACCCGAAATATTATACTACCTAAATGACACTCGATTCTAACTGCAAGACGCAAGAGTCTCCCAGGGTTAGTCTTGTTCTTGCTCAAATCTTGCAGGGTCAGTCTTGGTCTTGGTCTTGCTAAAATTAGGCGGTCTTGGTCTTGGTCTTGCGAAAATGCAAGAACAAGACCAAGACTGCAAGACCAAGACTGATTTTGGGCAACACTATCCAGAACGCTTCTATTTAGAAAAATGAAAACCGGTACCCCTATTTATTTTCCAGAGGTAAATCGATTCCATCAATTGCGATTTTCTAGTAGCGGTAATAGGCGTCCGTATTGGGTAGGGCAATGGTAATTTCATCTTATAACTTTTTTGTCTTTTAACCATTTTTGACACTGGATTATTAAATTGTGAGGTATCCTAGTACTAAAAGGTACTCTTGCTTTACGTCAATAGGGTTCACCGTTTTCTAGAAAAATCGATTTGAACATTTTTCGTTTTTTGAATTTGACAACAATTAAAAAAAACTATTTATAAAAACGAAAGCAGCTACGTTTATTTATCTTCCATAAATGAATCGATTTCATCAATTGCGAATTTCTAGGTCCGGTCATAGGCGTCCGTTTTGGGTAGGGCTACGGTTATTTTATCGCATAACTGTTTTGTCTTTAATGTTTAAGCACTATTGACACTAGATTATTAAATTATGAAGTATTCTAGTATTAAAAGTTATTCTTGATTAAAGTTGGTAAAATACACCGGTTTTTTTTTTGAAATTTTTTTTCAAATTCAGAAAACGAAAGTGTTTCAAATCGATTTTTCTTGAAAACGGTACATCCTACCGACTTAAACAAGAGTACCTTTTAGTACTAGAATACCTCATAGTTTAATATTCCAGTGTCAAAAATACTTAAAAGTTAAAGACAAAAAACTTATTCGATAAAATAACCGTTGCCCCACCCAGAACAGACGCCTCTGACCGATACTAAAAATTCGCAATTAATGGAATCAATTCCAAATCGAATTTAACAATACGATTTGAAAATCCAAAATCCGGACTTTTTCCTAAAAAAACTTTAAAAATGTTGTAAAATCCGATTTTTTTGAAGTTATACTTCTTTAGGCGCGATTGAGAGTAAAATTTCATAATATTGCGCGCATGAGCACACAGAGAGAATGGCGTTTAGTTGCTGAATCTTTCAAGTTCTGTATAAATATGTCAGTACAAGAAAAGGTGTGAAAAGAATATATTAGTGTAGTAAATATATTTATTATAATTTTTGTGTCTTTGGATTTGTCTTCCTCAGGAGTAAGATGAGTATTATTAAAACATTTTATTGTATATTTATTATACTTCACCTTGTCTGTTTGTTACCGTGAATTGTCATTAGGTACGTCCGAACCGATACAGACACTGTCCTCGTAGCGTATTTGGTACAGCATTCGGCCAGAGATCGAGAGGTCTTGAGTTGGAGTCCGGAGCAATCCTATACTTTTTTTTTATTTTTTTGAAAGCGGTAAGCACAAAATTAGTTTGGTGTTTAAAAAAATTAAAACGAACTGTTTAAAGTATATTTATTTTTAAGAAATCATATAATAGAAGTATAACTTCTTACGTGCGTACAAAGTACACACACATTCTTTTTTACAAAATGTATAATAGTTATTTTTGAGAGGTTACTGAACCTGAATTAATTATTGATAATTTAAATTATAAAATAGCGGATCCAAAATGGCGGATTTTTCCTAAAAGAAATATTCAAAAATTATTATATTTATTTTTAAGAGGTTATTGAATCTGAATTAAATATTGAAAATTTTAATTTCAAAATGGCGGATCCAAAATTGCGGATTCTAAAAAAAAGTAGAATCCAATAAAAAATATCGAACTTGATTCTTTAAAAAAAATCTGCATAGTCTAAAACTTAAAATGCAACCGCTCAAAAGTACCTTTATTTTTCACAATAGTGAAAGGTTGTCCAGAATTAAATACTGTTTCAACATGAAATTGCATGCTTCTAATTGAAATATTCTGAGATATAAAGAAGGTATGTACATACTTCATTCTTGAAATTCATATTTTTTGAAATACCTCGTATAAAATTGATATAATTTTATACATATTTGATAATTGCATCTTAGGTTTTACTATGCAGACCTTTTTATGAAGAATAACTTTTTTTGATAATTTTGAAAATTAATAATAAAAGAGTTATCATAATATTTATAATAAATTAAAATAATGTTGGGTATAAGCAATTTGAAACATTTTTTTTAACTTTTTAAAAATTTTTTAAACAATTTATTTTATTTTTATTTTATTTTTTTTTTCAATTATAATGTAAAAACATAGTTTTCAATTCTAAACAACTTTTCTTTAGAATAATTTTCGATACTGTGAAATAGAAAGGTGCTTTACTCTTAAACGAAATTCATATTTTGGTATTAGTAGGAAGTATTAGGTAGAACTAGAAAGTTTTCAAAAATTACTTTTTTTGAGACGTCCGTCGTATCACTTGAATAAAATTTTTGATTGAACTTTTTTTAATGAAACATCGTCCAGTATGAATAGGTAAAATTGTATTAGTTACACATTTTTTAAATAATTTTTAAACAAAATTCATGGCAGTCCCACTTTTTGCCCACAATGTATTTATGCACATATTTCTTTCTTTGTAATATAACTATAAAATAGCTTTTATTTTCTTCTTTTATTTTTAATTTGTAAAATTTAATTTTTTATCAATTCATTAAAAAGTTATGTTAAATTTGGTCAAACACTCGCTCAGCCGAATGCTGCTATACAGTGCGCCAATGCCTCTGAGGGATGTGACTTGCGCGTTATAAATAAAAAATTATAGAAGTTTTAGATTTAAATTTAGAAAAAATTTTATGTATGGTTTTTTTTGTAAATTTTCTGACTTTTTCAATGGTCAGGTCAGTTTTTTCTAAAATTTATATTTTCGTAGGTATCTTGTTGGTTTTTTTTCGTAAGTAAGAACTATATTGACTTCACTATTTCCCTAGCAATAAAAACGGCATGATGTTTTAAAATTTCTCAATTTTAGAGTAATTAGTCTATAGTTAAACCAAGGTTGTTAGATTCTAACAGGATGATCAAATTTGTGAAATTCTCTTCCCTTCAGAACGGATGACGTGTGTCTTGTTTAATTACCAGGAGGGGAATATTCATACAGTGAATGGAGGAAATTTAATTAAAATGGCTTGTTATAACAGAAGAACGTTATAAGCACATAACACAAGTGAACGCCACTATATTTAACTATGAAGGTGTATAATTTATTAAAAAAGTAATTATGGAGGATAGTCGTAATATTCCTAATTGCAAAATTAATTTTCTTAATGGACCATATGACGACTATATGCGCTAAACAGTCAAAATTTAAGTGGATGCGGCGGTTTGGAGTGGAAATGGAACGGCTTGCATTACTTATATTAAAATTAATTTTGTGAGTTGTGAAGTACACTCAAGAATTTTTACCTCTGCTAAATTTATACGAGGACTCTCAACTCAGCAGTCTCGCCGCAAATACAAAATACAAGGTGTTTTACGACGAGCTTTACACTATCTATACAGTGTGTCAATTTTAAAACTTACAATGGCTATATCTCACGAAAAAAAGCTGAAAACGAAAAATGCTTGAAACCGTTTCTAGGATAGTAAGGGGGAACTAAAATGACATGAAAGAGAACTCACCCCCATCAACCCCCTAGGCCCCACCCACCACAACCAAAAAATTTTAAATTGCAAACCCCTACTTGTGATACATCATTGAAAAGGCTATAAAAAATGCTATCCAATGGAATAAATAATAATTATACAGGGTGAAGCAATAATTGTGAAACTTTGGCTTAAATGAAAAATTTAATGAGGTTTTGTTGAATTACAAATTTGATAAAAATGTCAATTAAGTAAATGTTCAAAGTGGGTTCCCTTGTTTTGTAAACAATAATACAGTCTATTTTCAAATTGTGCACGAAATTTGACAAATGTTTTTCTAGTAATAGGACGACATGCTTGAGTAATTATTTCTCGCAATTTCTCAAGTGACGCAAGTTTAGTTTTATAAACAATTGATTTAAGGCAAAAATGGCAAATTAAGTTTTAATTAACAAAAAAAAGTACGAGCGGGCACTTACCATTTAAAATAATAATCCGGAAGATAGCATTACAAATAAAAAAGTCATAGTAAGCCAGCTGATATTAACACCCTGTATAATTATTATTTATACCATTGGATAGTACTTTTTATAGTAGGATAGTATATTAATTTTTTCTATGGTGTTACCCTAAATCAGTTGTTTATAAAACTCAACTTGCTTCACTTGGGGAATTGCGAGAAAGAATTACTCAAGCATGTCGCCCTATTACTACAACATTTGCTAAATTTCGTGCAGAATTTGAAAATAGGCTGTATTATTGTTTACCAAACAACGGAATTCACATTAAATATTTACTTAATTGACATTTTTAATAAATTTGTAATTCAACAAAACCTTATTAAATTTTTCATTTAAGCCAAAGTTTCACAATTATTGCTTCACCCTGTATAATTATTATTTATACCATTGAATGGCATTTTTTATAGCCTTTTCAATGATGTATCACAAGTAGGGGTTTGCAATTTAAACTTTTTTGGTTGTGATGGGTGGGGCCTAGGGGGTTGATGGGGGTGAGTTCTCTTTCATGTCATTTTAGTTCCCCCTTACTATCCTAGAAACGGTTTCAAGCATTTTTCGATATCAGCTTTTGTTCGTGAGATATAGTCATTGTAAGTTTTAAAATTGACAAACTGTATATCAGAAACTATGTATGCTATTTTTACAAAAACACAAACCGATTTTGGACAGCCAGTATAAAATCGGCCTATATTTTACTGGTAGCAGGTACTTGCAGACTCACCGGATTCTTGCCGGTCAAACCATCAGTTGCTTTTCTTTCGGTACACAAGGTTATTGAATAATAATAAATCCCAAAAAAATTTTTTTTCTTTATCCTCCATAATTCTATAATTGTTTTTCAGGGCGCAACAAACTTCTCTCCAAGTATCCCTAGTAAAATTCCTGTCCTTAAAAGTGTCTAAAGATTTATCCCACGAAACAGGTCTTGTCTCCACTAACGTCATCCATTAACGTCAAGGACATCATTTTTAAGAAAGTCACCCATTGCAATCGTAATTATACAGCAATACAGCAAGAGAGATACCGCTTGATCAAAAAGAAGTCCACAACTACCTGGACCGAGCCTAAGAATATAAGTGCATTTGAAGAACATAGCAACAGCATTCTCGAAAGCGATAGGAATACAGACCTAAATGTTAACACCCTTAATGACATTATAATAGAAGCTATAGAAGAGAGCCAGAAGATACACTGCCAAAAGACATCACATAACAAAAGAATAAGCCCTCAAACACAAGCATTAATGGAAGAGCGGAGAAAAATGCAAAGTAATAGAAGTAAATAACACCATGAATTTAGAGATATAAGTAAAAGAATACAAAAATCTATTAGGACGAACAACCGAAAATATAAAAACGAACAACTTCAACAAACAATTGAAGATAACAAGAGCCTCACAGTTCTAAGAAGACAATTAACAAATGGCAAAAAAGAAATAACGAAATTAAAGGATAGAGATGGAAATATCATCATCAACAGAGATGAATTATTAAGGGTAGTAGAAGACTTCTATACAGAACTATACAACAGCCAACAAAACCATGATTAGCCACTAGAAGATTCAGGAAAACGGTTAGTCAACCAAGGATCGAAATTGATGCCTGATATATCAACAGACGAAATCAGGAACGTATTGAGAAAAATCAAAAAGAAATAAAGCTCGGGGAGAAGACAATATCGTTATATAAGCCGTAGAGATTGGAGGAGACAGACTTTTAAACAACATAAAGGAATTGTTCAACTTATATCTGCACCAAAGTGAAACACCTACCCTACAAGATGGCAAAGTGTACTTACCATCTTATTACACAAAAAGGATGATCCAACAGACCTCGAGAATAACCGGCCCATAAGCCTATTAGACCACCTCAACAAATGGACTGGAAACAAAATTGGATTTTTACCAACCTAGAGAACAGGCGGGTTTTAGGAAAAACTTTGGCACTAACGACCACCTACACTGCATAAAAGGAATTATAGAAAAATCTATCGAATACAACCGACCATTGGTCCTGGTTTTCGTAGACTTTCGCAAAGCATTTGATACTATAGAAATTAACAGCATAATGGGAGTATTGGAGGAAAGTCGTATAGATTATCGGTACTCCAAACTGATAGCGAACATATACAATAATGCAACCATGACCGTCCGACTACACAAAGATATAAAATCTATAAAAATTAAAAGAGGAATTTAACAGGGAGACTCGTTATCTCCCAAAGTCTTTACGGCAGTACTTGAACATGCTTTCAAACAATTGGAGTGGGACGCCAAAGGAATAAATGTAGACGGTGAAAGGCTCTCTACGATTCGCAGACGACATAGTTCTCATAACAGACAACTTAAAAGAGATTAGAACTATGCTTACTGAGGTAGACGCCGCCTGTAAAAAAGTTGGTTTAAACATACATTTTGGAAAGACACAATACATGACAAACCTGGTACCAAGCTAAAATATAAAAGTAGACTTTAACAAAATAGCATTGTTTTATAAATATAAATACTTATGGCATGAAATTGACATTGATAGGGACAATCAAACTGCGGAACTTCAAACAAGAGTCACCTGAGCATGGGCCGTACATGGAGTTCTATCAGACCTCTTCAAAAGCAACTTGCCAAATTATTTGAAAAGGAAGACGTTCAACCAATGTGTGCTTCCAGTCATGACTTACGGCGCCGAAACATTATCGTTAACCCAGGCCACAGCAACGAAACTTAGAGTGGCCCAAAGAAGAATGGAACGGTCACTACTTGGACTGACTCTCAGAGACAGGGTCAGAAACGAAGAAATCAGAAGAAGGACAGCCGTCACAGATGTCATAGAGCAAGTAGCATGGCTGAAGTGGAATTGGGCGGGCCATATAGCCAGAATTAAGGACGGGAGGTGGACCCATCGGGCAAACAACGTCAAAAGGATTGCTGGGAATTGGTTCCAGAAAGCCCAAGATCGACAAAACTGGAAGAAATTAGGGGAGGCCTATGTTCAACTTTGGATGCAGAAGGCTGGATGATGATAATGATAACAGCAAACACTACTAGTGCTTGCTAAAACTAAAAGTAAAACTTAAAACTTGCTAAAACTAGAAATAATAGTACTTACAATTTCACCGATCAGTCGACTGGAGTTGGCCGATAAAATGTCGATGTGTGTGCATTATGTATTTAATCACATACGCCAATACTTCCCGGTCGTACCGGCGCGGGATACAGTGGCAGTGGACTGCTGCTCACCGGCATTTTACCGGCATCGATCAGCGGTCGGCGTGTGTGCAATGTCCCGGTCTCACATGTAGTTCACTATTGGAATTTGGACGGCCGGTATAAAATCGACTGTCCAAAATCGGCGTGTGTGCAATTAGCTTACACGATATTTTACTCGGATCGCACAAAAGACAATAAACTCACATCGTTCCTGAAAACCATGTAGATACTCCGATTAAATGTTGATATTTCGTTTTTTGTCAATTTTGATTCTTCAAAAAGATAATATTCTTCAACAGTTCATTATTTTTTTGACACTTAATCGTTATAAATTCTGAAAATTCTATTGTTTTATTATTTTCTGTTTCCTTTAAACTTTGGACTGAGGTGTAAACATTCGCTGAATATCCATTGTATATACGGTCTTCAGCATTGGTATACCGATACCCAAATCTCTCTCACCACAACGTAATGACGCTTTGTGAGACCTAAGCAGCACAGTAACCAGGAACATTCATTACATGATCATTATTATCAAAAATAGGCTTTAGGTCTTCTTCTTTCGGTGCCATTGTAAGTCCACCTAACGTTGACGTTAGCATTACATTGGCGAGTTATTCACGGTTTTCAGCTAATCGGAATAGTTGTTCGGCACTGAGTATTCCTGAACAATCGCCATTGTTCTTGTGCCATGATATCTGCTTTCCTCCAATTCCTCTGTGGCCCTCGATTTTACCTTTCATTATAAACTAAAGATTTTTGTAGTACCGATCTCGTTTAAGAATATGCCATAGGTATTAATCTTTCAAATAGTTTTCAATAACTCACGAGCGGCACTTGCTCTATTTAATATAGCTTTGTTGGCCTGTATCGCTGTTCAGAGCGGAAAATAACAAAAGGGAAGTCAGAATAGATTGAAAACTTACAGAACCTATATAAGCAGCGGAATAGGACAGGGAGGCTCATTGAGTCCTATGCGCTTTAATTTAATTATGGATGAAATCATCAAAAGCGTGAACAAAGGAAGAGGATACAGAATGGGAAACAAAAAAGTAAAAATACTCTATATTATACAGATGACGCAATATTGATAGCCCAAGATGAAGATAGTCTGCAAAGATTAGTCCACAGATTTAACATAAGAGCAAAAGAATTTAATGACACTTTCATCTCAGAAAACTAAACAATAGTAATCAGTAAAGAACCTATCAGATGTAAAATAAACATTGATGGTATCAGTATTGAACAAGTAATGGAAAGAAAATACCTTGGAATTACATTGTTAAGCTACGGAGACCTGGAAGAAGAAGTGAAAAATCAAGTAAAAAAACAAATAAGCTGGCAAGATGTCTTAATAAATAACGCTATATGCCGAAACTGACATATTAACACTGAGAAGAATTCAAGAATAGCCAGTGTAAGACCAATAATGACATATTCATCAGAAATAAGACCCGATACAGCCACAACACAAAGGCTACTGAAAACGGCAGAAATGAGAGTGGGACCTACTGTGAATTATTACGGAAATACGCTGAGACATCGAAAGAGGAGTGAAGATATTAGAAGACAATACAAAGTACAGTGTATAAACGAATGGACACTAACAAAAAAAAAGAAGGCAATAACCACATAAGTAGAATGGGGGAGACACGTGTGGTCAAAATACCACGAGATAAATCACCAATCGGTAGAAAAAATATCGGCCGACCGCGCAAAATATGGAGTGACAACCTTCCATATAGGTATCAAGCCGCCAATGAATAAGCATAATTGTTTATAATGAGAAAGAAGAAGAAGAAGAAGAAGACTTTTCATTTTATTTAAAATACATGTTTGTTATTGCATCTTTAAGAAATCTCGGCTTAACTTTAACGTGAATCTTTGGTCCAATCCTGTATATTTCTTTTTTAATAATTTCTCTTCTGTTCACTGTTATATTCGATCTCTCCTCTATACAATCAGTTTGCTTAGATTATTCAATTTTTTAGTGACTTATGAAGGCGTTTGCAAATACCGGGTGTCCACTTATATTTTCCCCCATTTTAACTGCCTATAACTTCTAAACGACTCAAGATAGAAATATGCGGTTTTCGCTGAAACCATAGATTTGTATATCTAAATTTAATATTTTTATAAATTATATATTTGTATAAATTGTATGAACGCCTCATTTTGAACCGCATCCAGGAAAAATTAGATGCAAAACTGATCCCACAACAAGCAGGCTTCAGACCAGGTAAATCATGCACAGGCCAAGTGCTGAATCTAACAGATGAGTAGGTACATAGGGGAGGGATTTGAGCAGAAAGAGATAGATCACTGTTGTATAATAGACGATCCTACGTTAGGCTAAATGGAAAGAAGAGCAGATGGAGAACCCAAAAAAAATGACCTACCTCAAGAGAGCGTTCTGGCGCCGCCCCTATTTAACATCTACACCAACGACCAACCAATGCACGCAGATATAGCAGTGACCAACCTACAAACTGCACTAGAAGAAATTGAAGCATGGTGTATCAAATGGAAGATAGCCATAAATTCAGAGAAAACACAAGCGGTTCTATACAAGAAAGGGAGACAGCAGCCAGAGGAACAATTGAGAGTGCAGAACAGGCCCATCGAGTGGAAAAACGAAGCCAAATACCTAGGAGTCATTATGGATAAAGGATTAACCTTCCAAAAACACGTAGAAGCCACAGTCCAGAAGGCCAACATAGCAAGAGCGAATCTAAGAGGACTCACAGGCAGAAAAAGTAAACTAACACTCAAAACAAGGTTAAGATTGATAAATAGTATAATCCTACCGGTATTAACTTATGCGTCTCTCGCATGGGGACACGTATGTAATACACACAAGAAGAAGATCCAAGCAGTCCATAACAACAGCTTGAGGGAGGCCGTCAGAGTCCCAAGATATGTAGCTGAAAGATTCCTGTTCAGAGAACTCCAACAGGTGAGAGTCACAGAAACCATGACAGACAAGGCAAGGGTCAAATTCGCAGAATTAGAACATCACCCAAATTACATACTGCGAGAGACGCTAAGATACGACGAGTTCCACCGATGGAAGCACAGACGCCCGAAACAACAAATTATAGGATAAACTAAAAGTGATAAGTGATAGTAGTGTGTTCGTAGCTCGAAACAAGTGCCGAAGATAGCGTTACCCACGAAGTCCAAGTACCACGACCACCTCCAAGGTAAGCAAATATTAGAAAATTAGAAGGGCCTTAAGCCCCCAAAAAAATTCATATAAAATAAAAAAATGGCGAAAGCCCCCAAAAAAATTAAAAAAAAAAACCAAAAACACAAAAAAATTAGAGCATCGAGTCATCGGGCGGGGCCCAGCAGGGCCCAACAGGGCTCAGTGGGGCTCGGCACGATGACTCGGGGCCCAAGCAAGCAATTTTTAGTACCGCGGATAAGTTATTAAGAAGATAAAGGCATAGAGCGCATCACGCTGGGCCTAGTTTTTTGCATTCGATTAGGATACCACAGTGGAATCTTATTACCCAGGGTTCCATTGTGAAGAGCATTTGGCTACGATAGTTGTGCCTCCATCGCGCATCAGCGTGCTATGGGGGGGAAAGGGATGGCCTGGGGCATTGGAGCGAGGTGGGGTGATCCCTGTATAACTCGGGTCAAAACACCTCGCCCCAATGACTTGTTACACCCGAATGTACTCCTTCGAGAGGGTGAACAAATCCCACAGGTCGGGTTAAATCAAATTGCTTGCTTGCTTGCTTGCAACCAATGCACCCTCAGACTGAGAGTTTTTTTTTGCGCTGACGACCTTGGTATCGCCGTAAAGGAAAAAACACTCACACCAGTAGAGTCGTCAATGGAAGAGGCTTTAAACATGATGTCAACTTACTACAAACAAAACTCATTAAAGCCAAACCCTACTAAAACCCAAGTATGTGCATTCCATCTCAATACCCATCTGGCGCATGTAAAACTGAATGTTTCTTGGGAGAGACAACGCTTGGAACATACTAATAGACCCAAATATCTTGGAGTGATACTAGACCGTTCGCTAATGTATAAATTCCACTGTTAGAGCACAAGACAAAAGGTTTCTACGAGAAACAACCTTCTCCGGAAACTCGTAGGGAGCAGGTGGTGTGCAAACCCCCAAGTCTTAAAGTCAACAGATGAGGCCTTATGTTTCTCAACGGGGGAATATGCTTGTCTCGTCTGGGGTAGATCTAGACACGCCCAACAAGTCACCATGGCGTTAAATGAAACATGTAGAATAATTACCGGTTGTATGAAGCCTACCCCTCTACCCCTACTATACCGGGCAGCTGGATTTACATCACCAGGCGACCGTAGATGCGCCTCACAATATGTGGAGAAGTTCAGGCAAACTTTCGATGAAAGGCACCAATTATACGGGTTTGACGGACCGCCAGAAACCAGCCGACTTAAATCAAGGAAAAGGTTTATGAGAAATCTCAGCGTCGAACCACCCGGGCTGTTCCCCCTACATCCAGAACGACCTGGTGGAAAGAATTTGGACTGGAGAACCTGGCGGACACTCAACCGCATACGCACAGGTGTTGCCCCTGTAAAACAGAGCCTCATTAAACGGGGCATCAAGACAGATAACGACGCACTTTGTGAATGTGGGAAACTACAGAACGTGGAGCACCTGAGAGTATGCAGACTTTGCCCATCACAGTGCACCCTCGATGATTTATAGCTCGCAAATTCAAAGGTTGTAGACGTAGTTCGATATTGGGCAGAAAAACTGTAGTCGGATCCAGACACGAAAATGTAAGTAAGTTCGCTGAAATGTTTTATTTTAGTAAAAGTTTTGTCTGAATGGATTGAGTTTTTTATATCGCTTTTAATTACGAAAGAAAGGCGGATTTTTGAAAAAAAACTTTGTTGACTTTTTTTTCATGGAACATCCAGTATATTTTTTTGTAAATTGAAAGAACGTTTATTCACCTATACAGCGATATAAAGTATTTTTTCTACAACCGTGTTAAAAATGCAATTTTTAGCACGCCATAGGAGCGTTAAAAATACTACTTTAAAGCACTAGTGCTTTAAAAATTTTAAGGCACTGCAGTTAAAAGTGAATTGTCAAATTGTGAAATGTCAAAATATTTATATTTCATTTATTAACATTAATATTAATAGTACAACTTGCGCAATTTGAAAAAGGTGGTTTAAAAGGTTTTTTAAAATTTAATTTAAACTGTATTATTGCATTTTTGTATGTATTGCATGTTATCTATAGTTATTATGATTTACGTATTGACAGTATAGGCAGTTTTGATGTAATGTCAAGAAAAATATAAAAATGGAATGTCAGTCAAGTTCAAGTAAAAGTTTTTGTAGATATTGTCCTGTAATTGAGAATGAATAAATTATAATTGTTGTTATATAAGACGTTTGTAGAAAAAATATTGTATGATATAAGTGTTAAAAAGTACATTTTTAAGGCACTCATGTGAATTGCAGAATTCGCTTCCCTCATTCTGCAAACTTTCAAATGTGTGCCTTAAAATTGTACTTTTAACACTTATATTATAAATAACTATTAAAATCAGTTGTCAAAGGACTGAGTAGGTAAGTAATTAATTTTTAAAATGAGAGCTGCTACGTGGATATCACATAACTAAATAACATACCTAACTAAGCATACCTATTGATATTATGTTATGTGATTTCCTCATTGCATCTCTCATTTTATAAATTAATTGCTCAGTCATTTGACAACCGATTTTAAAAAACTTTGTATCGCTGGATAGGTAAATGACCGTTCTTTCAATTTACAAAGAATATACTGGGTGTTTCAATAAAAAAGTCGACAACGTTTTTTCTCAAAAATCCGCAATTTTTTATTTAAAAGCGATATAAATTCAATCCATTCAAACAAAACTTTTACTAAAATAAAACATTTCAGCGAAAACCGCATATTTCTGTCTTGAGTCATTTAGAAGTTATAGGCAGTTAAAATGGGGGAAAATATAAGTGGACACACGGTATAGTAAAGTACATTTAAAATGTATTTGGTATTTTACCTTTAAGCAATCTGGTTTTACCATATTTCTTAACGTAAATTTTTCGTCCAATCCTGTAAAATATTTTTATTAGTGTTAATGTGAATGAGACCAGCCGCATTTCAATCTGGAAATGGCTGAAAATTGGATTTTTTTCGAACAACTGATTTCTGAAGTTCAAGGCAACATTCAGTTATTCATAGCCCATCAGTTACAACAAGTCTTTGATTAAATTTAGTAAGAAATCTGTTAGAAGGCGAGTGGAAGCAGAAGTGGAGTGAAGTGAATTCGGGAGAGAAAGAAAACAAGGTAATCTCTCCTGAAAATCTCTGATATTTGATCGTAGTTTGCGGGCGAGCCGCAACGGCGCAATTCCAATAATTGAATCGCTCTCCAATAGCCGTAATGCGCTAATAATACGTCATAATGCTCGATGGTATCGCCTGATGAGATTGCTTTGTTTCGTTTAGCGTTGGGGATCCTTACTCCTTACTCTCTCTCGCTCTCTCGTCAAGCCAAGAACTTCTAGACAGATTGGTTAGAAGATCTAATATAATTTGGGCGAATATTGGTTTTGAGTGTTCCTGAGATATTAGTTTAAAACCGATCGAGGGGAAAGAATAATATGGCCGATGGAATTGTATGAACACGTCGCGTCGTTCATAAACACTTCTATTTCAAAAATCCATTTCTAAATTATAAATAACAAATTATAAGAATTCTCTAAACTGTCAATTTTATTATATGGGATTTACCCACAATTATTGGTGTAATGAAATAGTTATTTTTCTACAACCACTATACAAAATGCACTTTTCTGCACAGTTTTATGTTAGCAAACTTGATATTTACTCACAGTATAAGATATTTGACATTAGTGTGCAGAAAAGTGACGTTTCTGTGCCGCAAAGTGACGTTTCTGTGCCGCAAAGTTCTTTTTTCTACAACCACTATTCAAAGTGCACTTTTCTGCACGGTTTTATGTTAGCAAACTTGATATTTTCTCACAGTATAAGATATTTGACATTAGTGTGCAGAAAAGTGACGTTTCTGTGCCGCAAAGTTCTTTTCTGCACAGTTGACTACCTCATTCTGAGTAACGTTATATTCTGTTTACATCCGTGGACTACCGCATTCTGAGTAACGTTATATTCTGTTTACATCCGTGGTTAAACTTTAGACAAATATATAACCTATACGACAATTATTATATTTAACTATAGCATAGAAACTAAATTATGGATGTTACAACTGTTTTATTTTACAATTTTATTCTTATTAAACATTTTATAATTATCAAATAACCAATAAGGATTTAGCAACCTGTGCAAGAGACGTCGAATGAAGTAGGTTTTGTGTAAATCCGTGACTGCATAAATATAATGTCAATAATGTGTAATAATTGTTTAAATTTAAACAAATTAAGGCAGTGCATTAATTTTTTAACTGATTTCTGTGCAATTTATTTAGGTATAAGGAATTTAAATTGATTAGTAGGTATTAATTAAATACAGTTTAAAATTTATCACATAGGTACCTATTATAATTAATCGTCGTTTGGAAATTGTGATTTTTATTTTTAGGAAAAACTGTGCTTGTAGAAAAAGTATAGTGTGAAACACGTGCAGAAAGGTAATTTCTCACTCGTTTGAATTGCGGCACTCGCTTGCGCTCGTACCGCAACTTTTCAAACTCGTGAGAAATTAGTACCTTTCTGCACTTGTTGCACAATATACTATTCTGCACAGTTGACTACCTCATTCTGAGTAACGTTATATTCTGTTTACATCCGTGGTTAAACTTTAGACAAATATATAACCTATAAGACAATTATTATATTTAACTATAGCATAGAAACTAAATTATGGATGTTACAACTGTTTTATTTTACAATTCTATTCTTATTAAACATTTTATAATTATCAAATAACCAATAAGGATTTAGCAACATCTGCAAGAGACGTCGAATGAAGTAGGTTTTGTGTAAATCCGTGACTGCATAAATACAACGTCAATAATGTGTACCTAATAATTTTTTAAAATAGTTTAAATTTAAACAAATTAAGGCAGTGCATTAATTTTTTAACTGATTTCTGTGCAATTTATTTGGGTATAAGGAATTTAAATTGATTAGTATTAATTAAATATAGTTTAAAATTTATCACATAGGTACCTATTATAATTAATCTTCGTTTGGAAATTGTGATTTTTATTTTTAGGAAAAACTGTGCTTGTAGAAAAAGTATAGTGTGTAACACGTGCAGAAAGGTAATTTATCACTCGTTTGAATTGCGGCACTCGCTTGCGCTCGTACCAACTTTTCAAACTCGTGAGAAATTAGTACCTTTCTGCACTTGTTGCACAATATACTATTTCCTAACTAGTGCGGAAAGTGATACTTTCACGCACGAGACTGCCGTTGACCCGAACGACGCGATAGCCGAGTTCGGACAAGCAGTCGAGTGCGGGGAAGACACTTTCCGCATGAGTTAGGAACAATATTTTTTCTAGGGCCGTACGTTTGGAGAAAAGCCACAAAAAATAGAGTTATATCAATTTTTATGTAGAAGTGAAAATACACAAATTAATTCTTTGACAAGATTGTCAAAACCAAACTTTAAATATAATGGGTTAGAACGACGACGATATTGGTTTCCATGACGACGATTCAAAACCATTGTAATTATCTACTCATCTGACTTTTAAATATTATGTCAACATAATTTTATTTCATCGAATTATCAGTAGTAATTGCACAAGAGCTCTAAAATTATTGAATTTTTCCCGAGTGTCACTTTGGCAGTTTTAATTTCACGAGCCGAAGGCGAGTGAAATTATGTCAAAGTGTCACGAGTGCAAAAATTCTATATTAATTTTAGAGTTCGAGTGCAATTTGTTGCGATTATTTCATGAATAAAACTGTTCAAAACCAAAATTTTATTGTAATTTATATATGTAAGTACCAATTAGTGAAATTAAACACACAGTTATTATAAATATGTATTTGACGGTTGAAAGTCATCACTTTTATAATTTTTAAAACATTTGTCATTAATGTCACTGAATGTATTTTTCGTAGCAACGAAGGGCATCTGACGTAATATGCTTAACGACGGGAGATTATCAAAAATTATCACCTTAATTTGCATGTCTGTAGCTTTCTATTGGTCAGAATCTCCTATGAATGAAATAATCAGTAGTAATTGCACAAGAGCTCTGAAATTATTGAATTTTTCCCGAGTGACACTTTGACAGTTTTAATTTCACGAGCCTAAGGCGAGTGAAATTATGTCAAAGTGTCACGGGAGCAAAAATTCTATATTAATTTCAGAGGTCGAGCGCAATTTGTTGCGATTATTTCATGAATAAAACTGTTCATAACCAAAATTGTATTGTAATTTATTTATGTAAGTACCACTAACCACACAGTTTTTATAAATATTTGACGATTGAAAGTCATCACTTTTATAATTTTTAAAACATTAATTGTCATTAATGTCACTGAATGTATTTTTTCGTAGCAACGAAGGGCATCTGACGTAATATACTTAACGACGGGAGGTTATAAAAAATTATCGATTTAATTCAGATTTCTGTAGCTTTCTATTGGTCAGAATCTCCTATGAATAAAATAATCAGTAGTAATTGCACAAGAGCTCTAAAATTATCGAATTTTTCCCGAGTGATACTTTGACAGTTTTAATTTCACGACCCGAAGGGGAGTAAAATTATGTCAAAGTGTGACGAGGGCAAAAATTCGATAATAATTTTAGAGATCGAGTGCAATTTGCTGCGAATATTTCATGAATAAAACTGTTCAAAACCAAAACTTTATTGTAATTTATTTATGTAAGTACAAATTAATACAATTAAACACACAGTTATAAATATTTGACGGTTGAAAGTCATCACTTTTATAATTTTTAAAACATTAATTGTCATTAATGTTACTGAATGTATTTTTTCGTAGCAACGAAGGGCATCTAACGTAATATACTTGACGACGGGATATTATCAAAAATTATCGGGTATAATATTACAAGAGAGTGAGAATAAATTGAAAATAATGCGACAGTTTTTCGAAAATTTGTTGTCTGGCAATAGACACGAGAGCCCGCAGGGCTCGAGTGGCTATTGCCCAATGACAACAAATTTGAGTAAAAATGAAGCATTATTTTCTTATTTATTCTTACTGTCGTGTGATATTCGTAAGATTATTTTTTAATACGTATATTATGGATATTTTCTTAAATGTGACAGTTGTCAAAACTAGGAAACTGGTTGCCATTAAATAGAAACAATCTACTTAAAAAAATTCTATCGGTAATTTTCTACAGTAGATAATTTTCAGTATAATTCTAATCTGATTGGATAGAATTAAACACGTGATCAAATATCTTACTATACGATTGGAAGTTAAAATCATCAAAAAATAATCAGTTTAATTTTTATTTCTGTAGCTTTCTATTGGTCAGAATCTCCTATGAATGAAATAACCGCGCTAATTTCATTAAAACATGATACAGTAAGATAAATTTGAAATAAATTAGTAAATAATGTCTAAATATTAGTTTCTTGCATGTATCTATATTATATTTTATAATGCCATATTACAAGGTATTTTACTTTCCCGCAAGCCGTGCGGGAAAGTGCAACTTTCGGAAACGAAATGCGTGCGTGAAAGTGGCTCTTTTAGCATGGTCGTAGAAAAAATACATTTTTGATTAATAGTCCAAGTAATGAAGCTTAAAATAGGACAAAACCTCGCAATTTTTACAGAATTGATTGATTTGCTTGAGAATTTGAGAATAAGCAGTGGATAGTCCAAGGATCAAAATCTATATAATGCCGAAAGGCGCTTTTACCATGGGGTTGGTTGCCACCCCATCTCGGGGGTGGAAATTTTTTATTATAATTTGACCGCAAAAGCTTGTAAAAACATTCATTCTAAGCAATAAACGTTCTATACATTTTTTTGATAAAATTAATAGTTTTCGATTTGTTCGCTATCGAAAGTATTA
The DNA here is from genome assembly GCF_917563875.1 of Diabrotica virgifera virgifera. NCBI lineage: Eukaryota > Metazoa > Arthropoda > Insecta > Coleoptera > Chrysomelidae > Diabrotica > Diabrotica virgifera. The sequence continues at coordinate 166,266,911 of NC_065448.1, forward strand.
GTTTTATATCGAAAAAATCAATGATTTTAATCAGTTTTCTGCTAATAACTCAAAAAGTTTTTGTTTTATCAAAACAATTTTGCTTAACAAAAATGTACCTTTTGAAAAAATAAACAAAACCGTTTTTTCTAATTTTCTTTAAGACCAATAGTAATCGAGCTATACTTTATTATATGGTAGCTCTTCTTCGTCAAATGGTAAATATTGCAGTTTCAAAGTCAAAAGACGGGAAAACTATGCATTTTTCGAGGATAACTGGTTTAAAAATATCTATCTATAAAGAGTAATTTAAAGTATTTAAAAATATCTATCTCCAGAAATAAAAAAAAAATCTAGCTCAAAAATGTAGTGACTTATAATGGGAAGAATGTCAGTCCCTATTTTTTCAGCGAAAAAGTGATCAGACACAACCTCCTAATCACCACCCTAATTTAAATTAGTCATTGCCCTTATTTGGTCTTATTTACTTGTGTATTATTAATAGTTTCTAGAAGTTTTACCGGCGTAGAATGATTAGTTTTTATTAAAATGGAGCTAAAAGCGAATAACCAATTTTTGTAGTTTGGTAAAAAATGCCCTTTTCTTCAGAATAAAAAGATTAGCATCAGAGATACGAAAAAATGTTTAAACATGAAATTGTAGCTTATTTAATTCCCAAGAAGATAGTTTGCAAAAAACTTTTCTACGGAAAAAATTGAGTGAGCTATTGACAAAAAACCACCTTTACCAACCATTTCAAAGTCACCTTTTTGCGACCGAGGATTTTAAAAGGATTTAATATTAATAGCCTTATAGACCTTGTAAAAACCTACAAAATTCTTTTTTACCCAACTTTCTAAGACGAAAAATTTAAGTTTTTTTGAAAAAAAAAGGAGAAATCTAATTGGAAGCATAATAATGTAAGTTAGTGGTGTTTTTAATCATTAGCCTTATTTATTTTTATTTATTTATTTATTATTAATAGATTCTGGAAATTTGACTGGCTTAGAAAGATTAGTTTTTAAATAACTAGAGTTAAAAACAAATAACGAATATCTGTAGTTTGGTAAAAATTTTCTTCAGAATAGAAATATTAGCATCAGAGGTACGAAAAAATGTTTAAATATGAAATTGTTGGTTATTTAATTTCCAAGAATTTGGTTCGAAAAAATCTTACCTACGGCAAAAATTGAGTGAATCATAAATGAGCGTAATATCGAAAAACGTTGATTTTTCAATATAAAACTAACACTTTCGATAGCGAATAAATCGAAAACTGTTGATTTTATCAAAAAAATGTATAGAAAATTTTTACTTAGAATAAATGTTTTTATCAACTTTTGCGTCAAAATATAATAAAAAATTTCCACCCCTAAGATGGGGTGGCAACCACCCCCATGGTAAAAGCGCCCTTCAGCATCATATAGATTTCGACCCTTGAACCTCCACTATTTTTCTCAACTTTTCAAGCAAATCGATCCATTCTCTAAAAATTGCGAGATGAAAAGCTTTGGTCCCTGTACTATAACTAATCTTTTGACGTTTCGATGTCCACTCTGGAAATCGTTCTCAAAAAGAGAAAAGAAAATCTGAAACATTCTGGGAAAGATTTTATAACCTGATTTTTTTAGGTTATGTGCATCTGTTCAAGGACAAATGGCACACAAATGGCACCAAGGAGAGAGGAAACTCATATGGGAACATAACATCAACAATCTCTTTGCAGACGAGAAGCCTGAGCTGGAAGTCGTTCAGGAAAAGTGATAGATGTTAACAAATTGAAGAAATTACTAGAGCAGTAAAACCTCGAAAGACGGGAAATCAATTGGACCTGATCAAATTCCTGTTAAGTTACTAAGATTGTTAGATGAAGAAGGAATTACGATACTTCAAAGATTTTTCAACCAGATCTATAAAAAAGGAAAATCCCCTGGGCCCTGAGCACGCCAAATAGAATTCCATTTTGCTGACGTCACAAAATCGAAATTTCATAATGCAAGAATCGACGGCTGCTAGGCAACGTGACGTCACTAAAATATAATTTTATTTTGCGTGTTCCCACGCCTGTCCAATGGCTTGTATCTACTTTTATCCTTTTGCCAAAAAAGAACAACGCAACAAAGTGTAAAGACCACCGACTGATAAGTCTGATGAGGTTTTCCTTAAATTATTCCTCAAAGTTCTTCAGTAAAGAATCTCCACAAAATGCGATCAGGTTATTGGTTGCTCACACTTTGGATTTAGAAAAGGCATGGGTACGAGGGAAGCACTAGTTGCAACCCATGTGCTAGCCAAGAACTGCTACGATCAAAGGGAATATGTAAACCTATGTAATTATATGATGCCTAAAGGACATCTAGGAAAATTTTATCCATGGTTGGGAATTATACATAATAATGTAAAATCATAATTTTAAAACATTTCAAAGATTTATTCGCTCCGTGCGTGACCATGGTGGGGATACACGAAACTAAGCCAGCGCCCATAGCGGCGAAATATGACAACTTTGGCGAATAATGATTGAATAATAATTTTTTTCAATAGGTATTTCGCTTACCTTATTATTGCCGTTTTGATTTTTATTATTTATATTTATATTTTCGTACTGACTTTCTGTCCTTCCCTGATCTGGTGGTATATTCCTATCGTCATCTATTTACATTTTATGTTACACATCACACACACTTAAAATTAATAGTTCAATAGATTCAGCTAATGTTAAAATCTGGTACTAAAAATTCACACTGCCTAATTCTAATTGCTTTCGATGTACACTTAATTGGATCGGTCATTGCGAAAACAATACATTTTACAATGTATACATTTTTCAGGAAACGTAAAAATCTTTAAATTAATAGTTGAATATTCTTAGGTAACACTATATTTTATATAAGTATTATGGGATATAAATGCATCTTTCTGAAATACAAAAAAGTCTAAATGTTGATATTAAGATTTTTTGATATTGATTTTTTTTCTTGATATTAAGTTTTTAAGTTTCTTGACTTATGTTGTTTTCGAAATGAACCATAATTTTTATTGTTTTTTCTTAATTTTCAGCAAGAAACAGTCAAAATACATGGAAATTTAGATATATTATGTATGTATTTACAAGAAAAAGACTAAAATGTTACTTTGTTTTTCTGATATTAAGTTTTTAATTTTGTGCACTTATGTTGTTTTCGAAATGAATGAAAATTTATAATATTTGTACTAAAACTTTCTTAATAATTGTCAGAAAGAAACAGTCAAAATACACATGTAAAGGACATGTGTTGTTTTCGAACTGACCGAAAAACATACCCAGCTACCATACAATATTTAAACATACAATAGGTTTGTTCTAGCAAAGAGTCAAACTAGTCAAAAACCTTCAGCAAACAGTTGGTCAGTGAGAAAACATAATACAGTCACCAATGGTATCCTCTCTACTCGCGCTGGTCCACTATTCGCTGATGGTTTCAAACCATTTGAAACTGATGCTAGAACAAACCTAATATAAACAGTAACTGGCGTTGTTTTTGCGCGGAATGGTTGATTTAAATCTTAAAAACAACATGGTGTCGAAAAGTCAATTTACCCACAATATGGACTTAGATTGTTTTCACAATGACCGATTCAATTAATGTTAACAACTAAACTTATAACGAAAAAGTGAAAAAAAAAAACGTAAAAAATTTATATTTTTTTCAGAAAACTTTCAAATATTCGTTTTTTAATTTGACGTTTATTTGACACTCGAACTTATGTGTACAATAAATTTTATCAAAAATATTACATATTAACGTCAAATATGTCATACATATGTTTAACGTCAAATTGTGTTCGCCAAGAATGTGTTCGACTCAGAGATATGTCAAGAATAGATCTGGCTAGTTATATGCCACTCAATGCATCGGGTGTAACGCCAATATCAAGTACAGTGGTCTAGTTATCTTTGTCGGTCGTGCGAGTGTGAGCGTATCTACCAAGAGGTGGGAGTAATGGAACGACAGTTACACAGAGGCGGAAGCCATCATATGCTAGAGAGAGAAAGCTAAGCGCTAGTAGAGAGAGATAGATAGACCACCGACCGGAACTGCTCCGCGTTACGCTATTTTTCGAAGTTGGCCAAAAGTCGCGTCAGTCATGCACGGAGCGAATAGGTAACCAAGTATTAATGGTCGCTGGGCATGTGATTAACCTGTAAGTATAACTAACTTTGCATTTTAACTTTGGCTAATATTTCAATTTTAACGGTTGTATTCATTAAAAATGGTCATACTTATTTTAGGTATCGGTATCAGCACTGATGATGACCTTTTTAAATCGAAAACGTTATGTGATTTTGATGTGCCTCTTTAAGGGACTTTATTAAATTATATACCTTTTATTAAGGATTTTTCATATAACTTTTTACGAAAAGGTTTAATTTGATATGCCTAAATAAGAAAAAAAAATGTTCTCTCGTTTTCTTTGACGCGTAGTGTATTAACCATGGCAACACCACTGCTTCCGATTATAATATCCATTATAAACTAATACTTATTGTGTACCGGTTAAGTCAAAACTGTGGCAGTTTATTCCCAGCCAACTCCGTAGCTTTCCCAGTCGAGTCTGTACTCATAATAATTAAATGTTGTTATCAGTTCTAAGAGTTTGTTAATTAAAGATATCTTTACTTTAATTAGGTCTCCTCCGCGAAATCTTAGTCTTTTTAGTCTATCCCGGGATTATATTACATAACCTGTATTATTTCAGAGGGAATCCCTTTTGTATAGCGTCCTCTATTCACGTTATCAAGATTGTCTCATTGGCAGATGAGAGTCTATCTGGATTGGTATTAAACCCTCCACGTTGTTCTGATCTAGGTGCCTATATTGGCCACTTATATGGTATTATATACGAAGTGATGTTAGTTGCTTTTAGTAAAAGAGAATTAAATATATTACATAATTTATTATACTACACTGGGGTGCAAAATTAACCGGACAAATTTTTTTTGTGGTGTTTAGATCAAAACATGTTTAATTTGTTTGAATTGTATTTAATGCCTTATTAGCATTTTTTTTATTAACTCCATTGAGTACAACAATCTGCTCATTGGGCATTAAGCATTAATTTGTTATGGTAAAAAATACAGACATGTAGAGAGTTACTCCAGTGAGTAACCTCTTTACAATTATAATCCGGTCAACTTAGACATCAACATGCTTGGCAAATAACAAAAATTGCCGGAGAGCCAAATTTTGGTGGAGAGCTAGGGTATACCATAACAAATAAAGTTTAAAAAGTCCCCATCGATCCCATGTGTGCGTCAAAAGTTATTCGGGGTCAAAGGTCAAAATTTGAGATTTTTTGGATTTTTTTCGAAAACGGTAAGTTTTATCAAAAAAAAACCTTAAACCAAAGTTGTAGATCTTAAAATTCTCTACAAAAATAGTTCTTACTATTTTTTTCCTAAGAGTTGCCATTCCTGAGATATCGCGATTCAAAGAGTCACATTATACATGATATGCACACGTTCCCACACCACCTGTGAGGTAGTGTACTCGGCGCGTTTCTTTTTTACCGTGGTTTCCCCTGTAGGCCTACTCCACTAACTGTTTTGACAATTTTAGGATAACTTAAGGAAACAATACCGGTCAAGTTCTAGATATTACCTTATTATTGATATTGATTATTGATATTGTTATTGATTATTAGGTTAACTATTGTTTTGATTTCTTTAGATATTTTAATCAGATTCACATTCTTGAAAGTCTACTTCAACAGTCAAGTCTTCTTCGATTTCATCTTCTTCCTCTTCCACTTGCTGGATGTTCAAAAATTGTTCAAATGTGACTGAGTCATTGGTCTCTTCATTAAAATCACAGGAGTCTTCCTCTGTTGTACTAAACTGGACATTTGAGCAAGAGTGACCTTGGCAGTTGGTACACACTAGAGAACACAGCAAACCGACTTTTTTACATCCACATTTGGCACTACAACCTTTTTTGCAATTGCAAAAAATAGTGTTAAGGAGTTTTTCTGGAGCAGGTGGGAGTAAGGTTTTAATCGGTTCCAGAGTATTATCTATTAATTTCCAACCCCAGTCTTCTGGATTCAGTTCATTGGCTAGCCATGTTTGAACTTGATAATATACCTACTCGATACAAATGTTGAAAAGCAGATGCTGATGTTGGAGGAAGACATGATAGTTGTACTTGTTTCATGTTTCGCTTACAAAAGTTAAGTATTGGTATTTATCAAGACAAATAATTTTTTTTGGAGCTCCGTAAACCGCAAGAAGAAAGCGAATTCCTTCCGTAATTATTGTTGGCGGTGTAGAATCAAGTTCTGTAAAAACTTTACAGCAGTCAGTCAAATCTTTTTTTTTTTCGAATAATTTAAGTACTGATGTTTTGCCCCTTCTGTACATTGCGGACGTAGTGTCGCAGCCAGTTATCGCATGTAAAAATAAAATGTACTTTTGGCAATTGGGATAAGCCGATAAACTATTCGAAGAATATATCTCTGTTCGCTGTTGAGCCCTTCCAGGTTTCAGAAAATAAATAACTTTATCTACTGGAGTCCTTGCAGTAATCAGTACCAACAAATCAACACCTTCACCAACTACAATTGTTGTGTTTGTTGCCTTAAATTTTTCAATTGCTGTCTCAATTATAAGGACATATGCGTCATTTTTAACTTGTTTCACTTCAATATTCGCAGCTGTTAATTTGTCAGTTAACATTTCAGCTTTCTTCTTGCGGTTTATGGAGCTCCAAAAAAAATTATTTGTCTTGATAAATACCGATACTTAACTTTTGTAAAAAATACGCGAAACAAGAAACAAGTACAACTATCATGTCTTCTTCCAACATCAGCATCTGTTTTTCAACATTTGTATCGAGTATATTAGTTCAAACATGGCTAGGCAATGAACTGAATCCAGAAGACTGGGGTTGGAAATTAATAGATAATACTCTGGAACCGATTAAAACCTTACTCCCACCTGCTCCAGAAAAACTCCTTAACACTATTTTTTGCAATTGCAAAAAAGGTTGTAGTGCCAAATGTGGATGTAAAAAAGTCGGGTTGCTGTGTTCTCTAATGTGTACCAACTGCCTAGGTCACTCTTGCTCAAATGTCCAGTTTAGTACAACAGAGGAAGACTCCTGTGATTTTAATGAAGAGACCAATGACTCGGTCACATTTGAACAATTTTTGAACATCCAGCAAGAGGAACAGGAAGAAGATGAAATCGAAGAAGACTTGACTGTTGAAGTAGACTTTCAAGAATATGAATCTGATTAAAATATCTAAAGAAATCAAAACAATAGTTAACCTAATAATCAATAGCAATATCAATAATCAATATCAATAATAAGGTAATATCTATTCTTGTTCTCATGATCATTTTTCAGTGCGTCACAGTTTTTCGATTTCTCTCTAATGCATTAAATTAGATGAGACGGAAAAAGCGGTAGCTCCGTGACTAAACACAAAAATAATGCAGCATTACAATGGTTATATACATAAGATGTCTATTCCTAACCTACGTTTGATTCGTTGATATTTAGAATGCGCGTTTTTTCTAGCCAATCAAATACACGTATTACGAACATTTGACGAAAACTTCGTCCATTTTGGCCATTTTTTAGAAGTGTCAAAGAGTCAAGTCACGGTTATTATTCAGGTCAGTATTTTGTGTACCTGTCATTTTGAAATTTCGAATTGGACTTCCCTTGTGTTTCACAACGTTTTTGTGCATTATTTTGTGTTTTTTTTTTAGAATTTAGTTCGTTAAAAGTTAGTTTTGTATTTTGGTTTAGAATTTAGTTCGTTAGAATAAATATATTCTAATACTCCAGGTCATTATGCAAGAAAAAGATCCATAGTAAGGAGACGTAACTCATGGCTGAAGAACCTTAGGAACTGGTTTGGATGTAATAACAATGAATTATTTAGTGCCGCGGTTTCAGAAATAAAGATCGCTCTGATGATTGCCAACTTTTGAAGCGGAGACAGCACCTAGAGAAGAAGATAAAAACACAGTTTATGGATAGTTTTGTGTCATTTTTTAATGTTTCCATATTTATAAATTTAATTAACAATATTGTTTACTTTTTAATTTTATTCCCCTTTATAAAAAAATACCTACATGTTAACATATTGTGTAAAAATCAAATCTACTAAATTACTAATTAGTTTAATTCCACAAGCTTTTCACCTATGGCTAAGTACGATTCTTGCATCTGTCAGATTCGTCAATAATTACATGAAATAAGTCTCGACACACCCAATACAGTATATGACGTCATAATTAATGACGCACTGAAAAATGATCATGAGAACAAGAATAGAACTTGACTGGTATTGTTTCCTTAAATTATCCTAAAATTGTCAAAACAGTTAGTGGAGTAGGCCTACAGGGGAAACCACGGTAAAAAAAACGCGCCGAGTACACTACCTCACAGGTGGTGTGGAAACGTGTGCATATTATGTATAATGTGACTCTTTGAATCGCGATTTCTCAGGAATGGCAACTCTTAGGAAAAAAATAGTAAGGACTATTTTTGTAGAGAATTTTAAGATCTACAACTTTGGTTTAAGGTTTTTTTTATAAAACTTACCGTTTTCGAAAAAAATCCAAAAATCTCAAAATTTTGACCTTTGACCCCGAATAACTTTTGAAGCACACATGGGATCGATGGGGACTTTTTAAACTTTATTTGTTATGGTATACCCTAGCTCTCCACCAAAATTTGGCTCTCCGGCAATTTTTGTTATTTGAAATGTCTTTATAGACCGGGTTATTATAAAATTAAAATTTTATTAGTTTGAATACACTTAGTCTAAGAGCTGGGAGCGGATTTTGTGCGTGATAAGTAATATGGAAAAACTATACGGGGATATGTTGAATTAGTTGTGTACATGACTTTCCCCAACGGCCGGAAGCCAGAGTGGGGAACGAGGGTAGTTATAAGGGGTCAAAGTCGCGGTTTTTATTATTTTTTTTTGTGACGCTCATGATCGAGATAGTGCACCAAAATTTGGGAATAAGTAACTCATGACGTAACTAAGTAAAATCTCTACGGGCGGAACGCTCCCCCATCAGAGGGGTCCCCCACCAGAGTGGGGGAGGAGGGTAGTTATAAGGAGTAACAGTGGCGGTTTTTATTATTTTTTTGTGACGCTCATGATGGAGATAGTGCACCAAAATTTTGGAGTAAGTAGGTCATGACGTAACTAAGTAAAATATCCAGAGGCGGAACGCTGCTTGGGGTACAAAGGGATGGTAGGCAGGGGTGAGTATAAAAACATAAGGGGTTTTTTGGCCGTTCGTGATTGAGATAAAGCACCAAAATTCTACTTAAGGGGCTATTCTAGTGTAAAAGTACGAAATTTATATACTTTTTTGGAAATTTCTAAAATAAAAAATACTGTACCAGTTGTTTAGAAAATTTGCATGAGCATTTACTATAAAAAGAAGTACATGTAAAACAATTTTCATAAAAAAATATTGAAAATTAAACTATTTATGCGCCATCTACTGGCACCATGAAAATAAAAACATGGCCCCACTGCTGCAGTGATTGGGTAATAGAGATCCTGAAACATAAAATTTCAAAGTGATTATTGAAATATAAATTATTTTATATACCATCAACTAAGATTTTTGAAAAATATTAAAATTTGGAAAAATGACGAAGTGTTGAAATTTTTTTTTTAAATTAGCTAAACATTTTCAGTTTTAAAAACCGCCAAATTGACAGTTTTCATCCGATCACAAAACCCCTAGTTGATTGTATATAAAATAACTCATATTTCAATAATAACTTTGAAATTTTTTGTTTCAGGATTTGCATTATTCCCAATCACTGCAGCGGTGGAGCTATGCTTTTATTTTCACGGTGTCGCTAGATGGCGCATAAATCGTTTAATTATCAATATTTTTTATCAAAATTGTTTTACAGGTAATTCTGTTTATAATAAATGCTCATGCAAATTTTCAAAACAATTGATACAGTACTTCTTATTTTAGAAATTACCAAAAAAAGTATAAGAATTTCGTACTTTTACACTAGGATAGCCCCTTAAGTAAAATTACTAAGTAAAATCTACAGGGGCGGAACGCTGTGTTGGGACAAATGTTGTTCTGCGTCACAAAAAATAATACAAACTGCGACTTTGACCCCTTAAAACTACCCTCATCCCCAACTCTGGTTTCCGCCCCTGGAGATTTTGCTTAGTTACGTCATGATCTACTTACTCCCAAATTTTGGTTCACTATCTCGATCACGAACGTCGCAAAGAACCCCTTATATTTTTTATATTCACCACAGGCCCCACCTCTTTGTCGGCCTCGCAGCGTTCCGACCCTAGAGATTTTACTTAGTTACGTCATGACCTACTTATTCCCAAATTTTGGTGCACTATCTCAATCATGAGAGTCACAAAAAAAAATAATAGAAACCGCGACTTTGACCCCTTTATAACTACCCTCGTCCCCCACTCTGGTTTTCAGGCCGTTGGGGAAAGTCATGTACACAACTAATTCAACATATTCTCGTATAGTTTTTCCATATTACTTATCACGCACAAAATCCGCTTCTATCTCTCCGACTAACTTATTATGTTCAGTTGGACAAGTCGGACGGCAATTTCCGTTCGTTTTAGTCTACGCACTTCAAAGATGTCCCGCACATTTAGTTGACGAGCAAACGCATTATGATGCACTAGCACTCGTTCACAGTATTTAGCACTAAAACGTTGTATGGCTTATTTCACGGATTCTAGGGGGATCCCATAAGTCCATATGGGCTGGAGGATGGACATGTAGAGTAAAATTTTGTTATCCAAAGATATTTTTGAATTGCGTCCAATGAGCCAATACATATTTCTCAATTTAAGTCCAAGCTGTTTTCTTTTGTTTTATTAGCAATAACATTTTTTTCTTGTTTGAACCTTTTTCGATGTTTTGTGCGAACAACAACACTTCTAACAACAAGCGTTTCGTTATTAATGTGAAATAGTGGCTTAAATAAAACAGCATTAATGTAAGTCTATTGTGGTGTTGTACATGTTTAAAAGTTCGGCTGTAAGTTTTTGTGTCTCCTGTTTAAAACTTCCACTAAAAAATTATGACACCAGAAGAAATAGCACAAGCTGTTAGTTGCTTTACATGATGATGAGCGGAGCATTCGTTAAATCGCAAATGCTCTAGAAATTTCTCGAAGTACAGTGATTGATGCAATACAAACATTTCAGGAAACAGGAGAATATACCAGGAGATCAGGTCAAGGTAGACGAAGACGAAGGTTAGAACATAAGCAAGTTGAAGATCGCTTTCTTAGACTGCAAGCGTTACGCGATCGCACATTATCAGCACCAGTACATGTTCAACGATTAAATGATGTCCATAGAAACACAGCTTCCGTTTATACCGTTCGAAGACAAATAAATAAATATAGATCAGAATACCTATTAGTCTAAGAGCTAGTGAACCCTCCGACTAACGGTCTTCCTGTAAGGCTAGAAATTTGTATAGTGATAATTCATAGCACACCAAGGCTAAAAACCATGACCTGGAAGGCATCAGCCCTGCACGTGTATCTACCAGGTGAATCGAAAAGTGCATAGTTTAGGGGAAAAATAAACTTTCTCCTGTAAGGTTTAAATTTAAGTAGGTATGTGTTTGAGTAAGTCATTTAGAAGAAACGTGTACAATGTCAGGCGATTCTGAACAGCATAATACCTTGCCAGGCGAGGAGAAATATATGGGTTTTTTCCTGATTTTACAGAGTTGTCTGATACTATACGCTCCGGACAGTATGAATTGTTCATATTTAAAACCATTAAAATCAATATTTTCGGAAACGAAACGGTGCGGGCATGATAATATGATCCTTGCTTTACACTTCGCTCGCGAACATCTTCATTGAGGTTTTGACGATTGGGTGCTGTGTTTTTCACGAGTGAATCAAGATTTACCAGATATTCATCAGACGGGTGGCCTAGGATTTGGAGAAGAGCTGCTGAACGTTATCAGCAATATTGTTTTACTCCGAGGGTTCAATTTAGTAGAGGTGGTAGAATCTTGTGGGCAGGCATTTCCTTAGAGGCTCATACAGAACTTGTTACAATTCAAGGTGGCAATTTGAACGCTCAACGGTATATTGAGCAATGCTTGGAAGCTTATGTAGTGCCATTTGCTCAATCTGATGCAGAAAACTTTCGTCTGGTGCAACATAATTCTCGTCCGCTCATCGCAAAATATCACGGGATTACATGGATGAAGTTGGGATGCGTTTATTACCATGGCCCCTCAAGAACTCCAGACTTAAATCCAATAAAGCACGCATGGGATATTCTGGGACAACGTATTCGACGTAAACATGGTGAGTTTGAAACCATGAATGATTTGAAGCAAGCAGTTCGTGACGAATGGGAGCAAATCCCTCAAGCAGACTATGCTGTCTTAATCAGAAGTATGCCTGATCAAATGAGAGCCGTAATTAAGGCACCTGAAGATAATACATCCTACTAAATATGGTTTTTCATAAAAAATGTTTAAATTAAAAAAAATAATGTTTGTGTCTAACAGATTTTCAAATTTTTAAAATGTTTCGTTCTATTTTCTGTGTAACCCCCAAAAATTCGAATGGGTATTGACCAAATCATTAGAGTCTGCAGAAGGAGAAGACCATACACGAATTAAAAAAATTACCAGAGACAGATATCTACAACACACACGACATTAAATCGGCCACTACTCCCTAAGGGGTCAAGACTGAAGAGAAACCATTTATTGGTATATGCTCTGGTGTTAATCGTATTACCGCAGAAACTTCGATAAGAGTGATTTAATAGGTTCACGATTTAACGCACATAAAAATCAGACCTTTTTCAAATACGGCATTATAAAATCCAATCTAGATCTATGGCTTTGTACTGGAATTAGTCTGATAGATGGGGAGTACGAAAACAAAGCGAAAGGCCACACGGGCGATGATTTACGGCGCCGTAAGGGCAGTAAACCTGACGAGGCATTGGTTGACTAACCAATTGTAGATGAAATAGGAGTCAGGTTTACTGCTCTTACGCAGGGCCGGATTTAAGGGAGGGCAGGCTGGGCAACTGCCCGTGGCCCCCACATTGCAGGGGGGCTCACAAAGCGCCAAACGTAAAAAATCAGCACATTATTCATATCGAATAATGTTTGTCAACCAATTAACTGTTATATTTCGTTACATGGAAGGTTTCACTCCTGTTAAAACGTTTCTCATATTTTTGCCAAATCATGGCCGTAGAGCAGAAGATATATAGATATATTTAATTAATGCAATGGTATTAATCTAATAGCATTATTGCAACAACATGATATCGATTTGAAAAACTGTAGCGGATAGCCCTACGGCAATACGTCAGTTGTCAGTTGAAAATACAATGGTGTTCAGGCTAAAATTAGAGAACATAATATCTTGACTTTGTGGATTCCGTGTGCCACCCACTCTCTAATTAACTAGTTTTGATGGGAAATAAGCCGATTTGGCCGTCGAAACGTTAATAAAATCATTTTTTTAGTAAAATTGTGGCTTATTTCCCATCAAAACTAGTTAATTGCAAAAAAATGCCACAAGAAAATAGCTTCAGAACAACCCACTCTCTGAATTTAGTTGCAAGAGCTGCAGCTGAGTGTTGTCCTGCTCCAATAGCATTCTTTGATTTCTTAGAAGAACTATGTAAACTATAAATATGTATTTTTCACTTCTTCTACATATAGATACAACTTATTATCTACTTATTGTTCCTAAAAGAGTACCTAAATACTACTAGATGGTCATATAGAAGTGATGCCGAAAAAGCGCTAGTTAAAGGTTATAATCATAGATTAAGGAAGCGTTATCCAAAATTTCAGAAGACAATGAGTAACAATTTAAAACTCGTAGCGATGCAAATGGTTTGTATAATCGAATGTGTTTACTGGAAACAAGAATATTTGCAATATTTTGGAATGAAATCTTAGAGAGCACAAACAGTACAAGTCGTATTCTCCAAGATCCAAATATTGGCCTTAATTCAGGGATGGTGGCACTAAGATCGCTTAAAGAATTTATATTCTTTTAAGGAATATTCTACTGACTCCAGTGGATTATGGAACATCTCCGGATACTGAATTGACAACATCAGAGAAATTTATAACTCAAAATTTTATCGCTATTAATTATAGATCACTTCATTTCCTCTTTAAGTCAGATTTCAGAGGCTTCTGCATATTAATTGATTCATTTCAATTTTGGATTCTTAAATGATTTGAAAAATTTAACTCCCAATGAAATTGAAGCTCACTCACTGAAACTTACCGACATTTACAGCAATGATTTAGATTTTAGATGAAAACCTAGGTGTCGAACTGGTACAATAATTAATTTGTAGAATTTTTAATTAAACTAAAGAGGAAATCGGCGCATCAAATATAAGTAAAGAACTTTCAAACGTTGAGGTGACACTTCGTTTATATTTACTTCTGATGCTAACTAACTGCAGTGGAGAGAGATCATTTTTAAAACTTAAGTTAATTAAAAATCGACTTCGGTCTACGATGGGCCAAGACTGTTTGAATCATCTCTCTATAATGAGCATTGAACACGATGTCTTAAAGCAACCAGACATGTTCGACAGAATCAAGGAATTTTCAATTAGAAAATCTCGAAAAGTACCCGGACTTTAACAGTACATCTTACTATGTTTATTTTTAATATCTTACTGTAACAAGATACAGCTCTTTTATTAATTGTTTAAAAATATATTTATAAAAGTCGACCAACATTCCTTTTCAACAATTTCTTAAAGACTGTAGTTGTCTGTATACCATGGTATAACAACAATTTTTTTAATGGTAGGAGGTAGGGCCCCTCACCAATTCTGCCCAGGGGCCCCGGGCCCCCACTGCCTTAAATCCTGCTCTGCTCTTACGGCGCCGTAAATTATCGCCTGTGTGGCCCTAGGGATAGGTCGCAACGCAAATGAGCTACTTACTTACTACTTAGTATGATTATTAGAAATAGCAGATAATAAAAGGTACAAATAATAGTAAACAAACTATTTATTTTAAAACCGAGTCGTATTATAATAATATACAACGAAAGAAATTAAGATGTGTCTTCTACAAAATATACTTCTAGACTAAAATATCAAACTCAAAACTCTACTAACATCGTTCCCACATTCATAATGTAACTTGACAATTTTTCGCAATTTTACGCAAGAGTGTTCGACCTAAAAGGTTCGGGGAATCAGCCCGCCCACTAAGACTGCATGTGTCCATTTTAACACTAATAAAAATACCATCATTTATAGTTGAATATATTCTAACAATGATGACCTAAAATTAAAATACCTATGTACTCAAGACTATTCATGTAATCTGGTATTTAAAAACGCCGTGCTTTTACGTTTCTCTTAAAAAATCAACCCGGCCATCGATAGAATGAAGCATAAAAAAAACGTACTGGTGCAGACTGTATGTGTACCACTGCCGAGGTTAAATTCATATTTTTTTGTCGTCTCTTCTCCGTTTCAATATTGTAGAGCAGCGCCTCGGTTAAAATGAAATATTGAGGGGCATTTATATTTCCATTTCGGAACACCTGTCATACATATCATAAAACGATTAGGATGTTTAGAAATAATATAAATGCTTGCCTTTTTCGAACTGCCTGTCCCAAATTAGTTCTAACCCTCGTTTCCTGTCAACTTAGTCATAATAATGATTGTAGAAGGTAGTAGGTGTGAAATAAACTTCTCGACTATTAAGAACATCTTGATGTCTTGTTTATTGTAAACCATCAATAATTTATAAGTGTCTACACTCTAAAAATAGGAAGCAATTGGTGAACACATGTTGTTTTGAAATTACCGAATCATTTTATTATGATGGTTAATTAACACTTTATAATTCGAGTTGCTGCTTTATTACGGAAAATGTATACAGTGGCTCTAAAAAGTTGTTAACCAACGATTTTTTTATTGGCTTTAGGATTAGACCATGCGGCCAGAAACAAAGTAAGTAGTACATACATAAACGTAATACATATATTGCACCCTCAGTAATATAAAGGCACAATTCAAAAAAGTAGATTTTTGGGAAATTGCGTTTAAAGATTTTGGTTTCCTACATTGCAGCTATTTTTTCAAATAACATGCTTATTATTTAAATTATAAATTTAAAATTTAGCATATTTTGTCATTTGATAATTGCACAATAAAGCGCAATAACAAAAACTAATAATAAAATAAAATTCCATTAATTACAAGTAACGGAAAAAAAATACTTTCAAGGTAGTCCCATATAGTATAAAAAAACATAAGAGAAATAAAGAACTATTTAAGTTTGAGCCCTTATATTATTAATATCCCTCCACTGTTTATGCAATATAGCGATCTATTGCGAATTGGACCCAATTATTTATTACATTTTGCTTAATATAACGGCTCAACTAAAAATTGTTCTAGATAGTACAAAAAATGTTAAAACACAATCTCACCAGGATTTTCGTCATACAAAGACATGTTGCTGATTGCTCCCATGTAGTAGTATAAACGAGAGGTGGGCGGGGAGAGTGAGAGAAAGGCACAAATAAAATATAGTTACCGGACCATTAATGTTCTTTTTCTCTCTCTGTCAGCGCTAACCGGTAGAGCATTTCATTTTGTGCCATTATCATTTAAAATCACAGTTAACAAAAATTTTGAGTTGAGTTACCTAAGTTATCTAATTAGTTATCTAAGTTAAGGTTATCTAAGCCTGACCGACCTTTTTGTTAAGAGGAAACAGTAGCGATCAACAGGTAGCCAAAACGCGTTCCAAGATTGCGGCTGTAATTTTGAATATTTTTTCGAGATATTTGGCACACATATTCGTAATATAATAAAGAATGGCGGTACAGAGCCCAATTTGAAAAATATATTAATATGTGGAAATTACTCTGTAATTAAATACAATATTAAAAAAACGAGCCTGTACCGCCATTAAGAAGAACAAAACAATACACTTTCTTTAAATAAATTTTTTATCCGATGCCTAGATTTTGTGTCATTTTGGAACTACTAAAATTTTTTATTTCATTAGTAGTTCCAAAATGACACAAAATCTAGGCATCGGATAAAAAAGTTTATTTGAAGAAAGTGTATTTTTTTGTTCTTCTTAATGGCGGTACAGGCTCGTTTTTTTAATATTGTATTTAATTACAGAGTAATTTCCACATATTAATATATTTTTCAAATTGGGCTCTGTACCGCCATTCTTTATTATATTACGAATACGTGTGCCAAATATCTCGAAAAAATATTCAAAATTACAGCCGCAATCTTGGAACGCGTTTTGGCTACCTGTTGATCGCTACTGTATCACCTTAAGAATAAACATAAACATTATTTTTTCAAAGTGATCTTAATTATTGATTACCTATATACCCACCCCACACGGTAAGGCAGGCATAGGCAATCAAAAGGAAAGACATTTAAGGTTACAAGCCTAATCTAGTCATTCTATACGTAACTTAATTTTAGAGTCATATAGGGAAAAAAAATAAAATCAAAAATACGTTTATCACTCAGTGCAAAAAAATACATAACATTGTAGGGACCGTAAACATTTAAACTTCTTAAATTTTTTCTAAGACTGTCCGACTGATGTGTGTACTTCTTACAATTAAAAAATATATTATGATCTAAGTCTGCCGTTTCATTGCAAATATCACAAAGATTGTAATCAATTACTTTCATTTTGTATAAATGTGCCGGATAGTAAACGAATCAACGAAGCACTAAAAAGCCCAAAACTTAGGAATTTTGTGCAGTAAGATGAATCGTCATGAAACTTTTTGCATTCGATTCGAGAGAGTGTCAGGCAAATTTGTGGACTAAATTGATCTTCGGAAAAAATTTTTGTGCAAAAGAAGATGTATTTTCAAAGTGAATCTCGAAGAGATAGGAAATGAAAAATTTAGAAAATTTAGAAAAATTTAGAAAATTTAGAAAAATTTCGAATTTGGAGTTCACTGAACACGAAATTCACGACGGCGATGTTGTCCGGGGTAGCTGGTGCCCAGGGTGGAACTCGTCGCCTGGCACGATCGAAAAATTCGCGGGACGATTTAATAATTCGCGAAGTGAAGATTGGAGCGAAAAACTAAAAAATACGTTTTCAATATTTTTCAAAAATCTATCGAATGACAAACATGACCCCCACTCCACCCTCTGGAGGTGGAGTGGGGGTAACTTTAAAATCTTAAATGGATTTGGATTGTTGACGCAAAAATAAGCAACTTTTATTCGAGACATTTTTTTGAATTGTGGATAGATGGTGCTATAATCGGATAGAACGATTTGTCGTGATATCATGGGTAACTTATAGAAATAGTCTAATATCTCGAGAAACGCACTTCCAAATAAAAAAACAAAACATACGTGTTTAATATTTTTCAAGAACCTATCGAATAACATCAAACATGACCCTCCACTCCACACCCTGGAGGTGAGGTGAGGGGTAACTTTAAAATCAAATAGGAATCCCCATATTTTATTGCAGATTTGGATTTCTAATGAAAAAATAAATAACATTCCTCTAAATAAGTGACCTCCAAAACCCCCAAGTATAAAAATTGAATTCATTTCCGTCAATATTTCTTGACTTCTAAATTTTTCATTTTCCATCACTTCGAGATGCACTTTGAAAATGCATTTTGCTACGCACAAAATTTTTTGCCGGAGATCAATTTAGTTCACAAAATTGTCTGACACTCTCTCGAAACAAAGAATATACTAGAGTACTTACTTTTTGAGTTATCTGCGAAAAACCGTCCATAAACATGTTTTTTTTTTGTTAAAAATGAACATATTCACTCGCAAATAACTCGAAAAGTATTGACTTAGTGAAAAAACTCTATAGAACAAAAGTTGCTTAGAATTAGTCATTATATCCAATTCCGGGCCTATTTTGAACGTATATTTATTCACTCACGAGAAAATATTTTTCATTCCTTATTTCCCAATTTTTGTAAAATGGAGGTGATGTAGAATTGTAAACTTTTTCTTATATAATAATAGATAATGTCAACTACCTATTTCCAATTTTTTATCCTTCCTTTATTTTTTTGGAGGTTTTCGTAAAATTCTGTGTTCCCTGATCGGGCTAAGAGGCAGATGGGTGGCAGCTTGAAAATTGAGTTTAAAAGAAAAGCAATGTTTATTTATCAAATAAACATTTTTTTCTATTTTCGAAAAGCAGTAACATGTATTTTGAAGTAAATAAATTACATACATTCTCCTTTTTGTGTCAATTAAATTAAAAAATAATTGGACACCCTGTATAAATATTTATGTTAATAAATTAAAAAGACGGTTTCTGCCTGCTTTCGATTCAGAGGGATGTACAATCCCTGGACAGCTGTTTCTGTCTTATAAACTTCCTCAGCAGAGCTAGCGTGCACACCTCTAGAGCTAGAGCTAGAGGTGTGCACGCTAGCTCGGCTGAGGAAGTTGTAAGACAGAAACAGCTGTCCAGGGATTGTACATCCCTCTGAATTAAAAGCAAGCAAAACCCGTCTTTTTCTTTTCTATCTTTACTCAGATTTGAGTAGGTAGTAGGAAATTTATTTCTGTCCTTTTCCTAGACGAATGAAAACGGAATGTGACTGCATATAGTAGAGTCCTTTTCGGTTCTATAGTCGTCGTCTGTTGTCTTATACATTGTAAAAGTCACAGATTAAGGATGTACCAGGAAGAATTTCCAACAAGAAAAGTTTTCAGATTTAAATAATTATTCACCATTTTAATTTTACTATAATGGTGGGTTCTGTATCTAAGACTTTTCAGTCTAATTATGTTAATGTTTATATTACTAAATAGAAAATTGAATAACCTTTCAAATGAGCTAGCACGCGACCCCTATTCTCAATTAAAAAAAATATTCATTATGTTATCACGCCCAGATGGATGACGCCACTGGTGTGACATATGTATCACAAAAAATCATAATTTAAAAACAAAAATCGAACTGTTTCGGGATTTATTTCCAAAATCGTTCATTCACGAAATAATGAAGTCATTTCATTTGGCTTTTACATACTGTATATATTATGTAATAATTCATAATAATTATTATTTTATCTACTCTATTTCGTATTATGTATAAGTTTTTAGTTTGTTAAAACTGTCATTATAGATAGCAGTGCGTGAAAGATTTAAAGTGTGCGTGAAGTAACAATGTATTTTAAATGGGATTTACTTTTTCGCACTGTTTTTGGCACACTGTCATATAATCAAATATCCTTAACTTTCGCGTTGTCATGGTGATGACATGTGAGCAATAAATTACAACAAAAGTTTTGACAGTTTTGTGGTTTGAAGGAAGTTAAAATTTTTAAATGTCAAAGTTCTAAAAATTGTAGAATAGAAATGAATTCCAGTTTACAGTTTTTTATTTGTTTATCGTAGATAAAATATTGTATGAAACTGTGCGTGAAGTACTTTTTACGCGATGTATAGCACTTGCTCCGTTGTCGCTCGTGCTCTAAACATCTCGTGCGTTCGCAAAAAGCATACTTCACGAACTGTTTTATAAATAACTATTCAAAGTGCTTACAAAATAAATGCTGTACCTAATCAACTTACCACATTTAGTAAATCATTAAATTACATACCTGAAACAAAAATGAATAATTAGATATGGGGTAATATAAAATATTGATAAAAATATCTTGATTATCTGAGAGATTATCTTAATAGGTCTGGATCCCGCGTATGAAAAGAAAGTTGATTAATACCAAGCTGAAAATTTGTTAATAGCTTAAGGGTGTCTAGTCGGATAAACTTTGATATATGGGAACACTGTAACAGGGGCAGTTTTAATTGTACAACAGGTTAAAAATTTGGAACGGTCAGACCACGAAAACGGCACATTTATTTTGTCCGACAGAACAGACTTAAACTCTCCGAACAGAGATTAAACTCTCATGCAAAAATCAGACTGCTATTTATCACCTGTCGTAATTCCTGTCATTTGACATATGCTACATGTTCCACTCATTAAAACGCCCATTTGGTGATAAATAGCAGTCTGATTTTTGCATGAGAGTTTAATCTCTGTTCGGAGAGTCTGTCGGACAAAATACATGTGCCGTTTTCGTGGTCTGACCGTGCCAAATTTTTGACCTGTTCCACAATTAAAGCTTCTTCTGTTCCAGTGTTCCCTCCCGTTCATCAAAGTTTGTCCGACTAGACACCCTTAAGCTATTAACAAATTTTCAGCTTGCTATTAATCAACTTTTTTTTCATACGCGGGATCCACACCTATAAGGTCAGTCTGAGATTAATAAAAGAATGAATTATTATTTTTCACACTATTGGGCGAATTACCATTTTCAATGAAACTTCTTATACTAAATACTAAATAGATCTGTTTCTATTTGTTAGTAGACGGTGAAATTTGGCGACTGAGAAAAAAAATCATAAATATTACACAGGAATGAAATGAAGTAATCAAATAGAGGAATTAAATATCATATCAAATATCAACAAAGTTATACGCTGTGAGCTCGTACGTAGAGTGGATATTTATAAATTCGCGAGCGCCAGTAGTGGCAAGTCTGTAAACGTTTACCGGAAATTTGACATAAATGTCAAAGTGATTAATTTAAAATTAAAATTAAAAACATTAATTATAAAAAATATTAGTTGGTCAAAGCTGTGGTATATATTTTTACCTTAAATATACTTACGTTTTAAATACTGAATTTACGTTTTTTTAATGTTCCGTAATATGTAATTATAAATTAATCTATTAATCTTAGCGCCATCTACACGATAATTGTGAAAGTATCCTAAGTAAGAAATTAATATTTCATCAATAGAACGTCAACATGATTAGCAAAATTTTAAAAAAATCTATTACAATTTAATTACTTTTTAGCGTTGTAAATATTAGCGATAACAATTAAATAATAAATTTAAAAATTGCCGGTGAAAGTTGAATTAGTAATCCGCCAGGAGCGACACCAGCGAAGCTCAGAGCGTATAGGTACATCATAAAAAACATGCGTACTATCTTGTTAACCTATGTCCTCTTTGTAGTGGATTAACTGTATTGAAAATAAGCTAAAACTTCCAATTCAATGAAAAATATACAAAATAAAAACAAAAAAATTAGTCTGGCTGGGTCAGAGAAAGCAACATATGTGTCTCCTGATGAGAGACTAATAAGTTTCGAAACCGGTAGAGGTGCTTGCTGCACTCTCTGATCGAACTAGAATATAATGCGGCTATAGTTTCGTGTTGCAACGAAATTGAAAATGGTTATGCATTTTTTATTTACATGTTTACTCTGATTGGAGTACGAAGGGAACCATTCTCGTTGGAACTTTACCGCGCTGAGCAGATGGGACGTGAATTATAAATTGTAAAATTCCCTCATCTTCTTTAGTCTCCGCATCCGTTATGGCTGGAAAATTTTAGAAGCCTCGGAGGTGTAGCCAGAGAAGGTTCCCATTGTTTTTAATCTGGTGGGATGTAGAGTAATATTTTTAATATTATTTTATGTGCTATTAGATTCAAAACTTAGTCTTTTGCTAGCAGTTGCCGCTAGGGCATCCCTGCCATTTCGTTCGTTGCAATCCGTAACTGCACGCCGGGGTTTGTCCTGGTTGGGTCAGAAAGAACAGCATATGTGCCTCCTGATGAGATACTAATAAGTTTCGAAACCGATAGAGGTGCTTGTTGCACTCTCTGATTGAACAAGAGTATAATGCGGCTGTATTTCGTGTTGCAACGAAATTGAAAATGGTTATTCATTTTTGAAAAAAATGAGTGTTTAAAATTCTGTTGAAGTGTTACCTAAGTAATTAGTTATTCCATTTCGATTAAATATATTTAAAATAGAGTTATTTTAAATATGTTTAATCCTTTAAACATAACATGTTTAAATTTAACATTAAAGAATAAAAAAAATAATGAAATATGCACTGTTTCAACGTAAGATTTTGAGCAGATATTAATTAAACTATATTCAGTCTCAGTATTACATATTATGTAACTTTCTTAACTCGAAAGTAATATCACTTTAATCGGCTGAGTAGTGATGTTGATTATAGTTACTTTCGAGTATTCGTTCCAAATCGTTACTTTTGTACAAAGTAATCATAATCATTTACAGTATTCGTTACTTTGATTACTATGGTTACTTTTGTTACTTTTGTATTTGAGTACCGGTAATCATATCGAGAATCGTATTTCTCAGTAGGTAGGTATTTTGTATAGGTATTTCGATATAACAAAGATACAACGACCTCCACCGATCTGTTTAAGGGATAAAAATGATTTGATTACTGTGATTGCTTTTGTGACTTTTGTATTTGTGTACCGATAATCATATCGAGAATCGTATTTCTCAGTAGGTAGGTATTTTGTATAGGTATTCCGATATAACAACGACCTTCACCGATCTGTTTTTACTCGCTGGGATACGATTGGTAGAAAGTAATCAAGTGTACTGGATGTAGATACAATAGTCGTTACTCGCTCTGATACGATTGGTACGAAGTAACGAAGTAATCAGAAAAATTAAAGTAATCAAAGTAACGATTTGCCTCTCTGTACAGTAATCGTTACTTTCGGTATTCGTAAGTACCGAGTACTTTGTAACGAATAGGTACTTTTTCAACATCTCTACGGCTGAGAATAGAAGGAAAAGTACCCACAATAACTTAGATAAAGCTGTTAATCAGGTCAACTGGATGTTGACATCGGCACCATTTGATTCTTGAACACAATAGGGCTCCATACCTAGATGCGGGGAGAACTAGGTATCTAATCAGGCGAAAATTTGGATTCCTAACGGGATAAATTTGGTCTCTGGACTATTGAACCTAAATACCAAATCAAAAGAAATAGGATTAAAAATAAATATAGCAAAAACTACATATGTAACCAACGAATATCTAGATATAACTGAGAATATAACTCTGGACAAAAATAATATAGAAAAGGTTGAGTCTTACGTATACTTACTTACTTAGTCCTAAGCCTTTCTACCTTTAGGTGTAAGGCTGGTGGAGTTGAGTTTGGCATTGTAGTCTCCATGCTTTCCGATCTTGCGTTAGGTTTCTTTGACTTTCCAATGTCAATCTCTTCTTCTCGACTTCTTTCCTGATTTCATCTACCCACATAACTCTTGGTCTTCCTCTTTTGTTTTTCCCCTGCACTCTCGTTTCGAACACTCGTTTTGTTAGCCTCTCGTTCGACATTCTACACACGTGCCCGAACCATCTAAGTTGTCCCTCCACTATTTTTTCATTGATTGGTTCTAATTTTAGGTTTTGTCTAATTGTTTCGTTTCGTATTTTGCCTGTCATCTTTCTGTTTGCTATTTTCCTCAGGAACCTCATTTCCATAGCATTGACTCTGGATTTTTGTCTCCCCGTCAATGTCCATGTCTCGCAGCTAACATGATTGTTGGTCTAACTACTGATTTAACGACTGCCGTTTTACTTTCTCCGGTATCTCTTTTTTCCCCAAAAATGTTGTTTTCGTTTACCATGTCTTGTTTACCATTTGATTCGATTATTACTGCTAGGTATTTAAAATATTCCACTTGCTCTAGTTGTTTCCCGTCTAATTATACTGCGTGTGTCTTCCTCGTATTTGAAATTATCAGTGTGTTTGTTTTCTCTGTATTAATTTTCATATTTATGTTTGATAGTAGTTCTTCTTCTAGGATTTCAAGATTGTTCTGTAAGTCTTCTCTGTGTTCTGCTATCAATACCATGTCGTCTGCAGACGTCTTATGTATAATTAGGACAAAAAATAGAACAGTCAAAGCTTAACCTAAACGCTAATTTAAATAGAAGATGTTCCTTAGCATGGACAGCATTTGGTCGATTACAAACAGTATTTAAATCAAACTTACCAAATACTTTAAAGGCAAAAACGTTTGATCAGTGCGTGTTGCCTTGCCAGTTCTGACATACGGAACTAAAACTTGAGCTTTTAACAACAGTGTAGTCCACAAAATTCAAGTGATTCAGAGAGCTAAGGAACGGAGAATGCTCAACATTAAGCTCAGTGATCGCAAGTCCCATGAAGAGATAAGAACACGATCAAAAGTAACAGATGTGATCCAGAAGATTGCCATGTTAAAATGGAACTGGGCAGGAAACATAGGGAGAATGGAAGACAACCGTTGGACAAAGCGAATTCTTGAGTGGCAACCAAGGGAAAGCAAAAGAAGTAGAGGCAGACCTCAAACAAGATGGACTGATGACATCAGGTGCATGACTGGCCACGAATGGATGCAAAAAACAGCAAACAGATATAAATGGACACACCTAAGGGAGGCTTAGATCCAACGATGGATGGAATAGCTGTTGATGGTGATACAAATAATACTAATACAACCGATATACTATACATCTGTACTCGTATATGCATATATATAGCGACTGTTTTACAGCATCCTAGGCCGTTTATCGCAATTCGAACGCCATTGTTTTCTGTTTTGCCATGAATCTATTTCTATATTTTTTCTGTTCATAGCTATATTGATCCCTTTTTCCCAAGACTTCTTTGGTTTTCCTTTTTTCCTTCTTCTTTTTGGGACCCATTTCCAGGTTTTAATCGGTAATCTCTCATCATTCATTCTTCTCATGTGTCCGTACCACGAAAGTTGTTTTCTCTCTATCGTATCCGTTAATGTTGTCTCTACCTTCACCATTTCTTTTATTCTATCTGTTTTTACATGATCGTGTAATGGTAATCTACAGCATCTTCGCCCAGGGAAGCACAGGCGAAAAACTAGACTTAGAAGGAAAAATAATAAAAAACACTAACGAATATAAATACCTGGGAGTTACATTGACTGCAGATGGAAACGACGAAATAGACATAAGTACAGCAAAAATTAGGTAGAGGAAGAGCCATCACAAGTAAAATAAACTTATTACTATGGAGTAAAGGTATACGAGAAAATACAAAAAAAAAACAACTATATGCAACACTGATTCGAAGTACAGTTACATATACAGTATATCCCTGTAAGTTGTATCCATATGGAAAACTTTTTTATTATTAATTTTACGAAAAAAAGTTATTCTTTATAAAAAGCTCTGCATGGTCCAAAACCTAAGATTTAACCATCAGATATCAAATTTTATGAATGTTTTGATACGAGGTATCAAAGGTTTTTGATATACGTTTATACGAGGTATGTCAAAAAGTTTGAATTTCACTCAAGAGTAAAGTAGTTTTATTTTTCACAATATTGAAAATTGCTATTATGAAAAGTTGTTTGGAATTAAAAACTATATTCTAATGTGCAACTACATCCTTCTAATTAAAAAAAAATTGAAAAATTATGGATAACTAACATTATGTTCGGTTATTTCAATTCTGATATCTCTTTTATTATTAATTTTACAAAAAAAGTGTTTCTTAATAAAAAGTTCTGGATGGTCTAAAACCTCAAATACAACCATCTTATATCAAATTTTATAAATTTTATACGAGGTATGTCAAAAAAGATAAATTTAGATCAAAAGTAAAGTACCTTTATAGTTCAGAATATTTCAATTAGAAGGACGTAATTACATGCTGAAACATAGTTTTTAATTCTAAATAACTTTTCATAATAACAATTTTCGATATTGTGAAAAATAAACGTATTTTACTCTTGAGCGAAATTCATATTTTTTGACATACCTCGTATAAAATTGATAAAATTTGACATAATACGGTTGTATTTTAGGTTTTAGACCACGCAAAACTTTTTATTAAGAATCACTTTTTTTCGTAAAATTACTAATAAAAGAGTTATCTGAATTGAAGTAACTGAAAATAATGTTAGTTATCCATAATTGTTCAAAAAAAAAAAAAATTTCAAAAAGAAGGATGTAATTGCATACTAGAATATAGTTTTTAATTCCAAACAACTTTTCATAATAGAAATTTTCAATATTGTGAAAAATAAAGCTACTTTACTCTAGAGTGAAATTCAAACTTTTTGACATACCTCGTATAATATTCAAAAAATTGGATATTTGATGGTTAAATTTTAGGTTTTGGACCATGCAGAGCTTTTTATGAAGAATAATTTTTTTTCGTAAAAACAATAATAAAAAAGTTTTCTATATGGATACAACTTACAGGGACATACTGTATATGTATTGCTCAGAAATCTGGACAATAAGTAAGAAAATGTAGAATCGAATAAACGCAGTAGAGAACTCGTATATTATGTACTTTGAATTTAAAAAGAAAAAATGGTTATTTAATATAAGTACTGATGTTTTTTTTTAAATAAAGGGTGTAGCTTTATGATATATCGAAGAACGTTGAATTTCAAATATGCTGAATGGATATATACATAAATCTAAAAAAGATTATACGGATAAAGGTATTCATTAGGGCTTTAATATAAATGTTTAGTAAAGCAAATTGTGTTTGGATACGGCAAATTTCAGGTGTAACGACTGTACAATAGTAGATATTTGACTAAAGCATATCGAGAGGGTGCAGCAGTATGTGCGAGAACCGTATGCGGCCTCCTGCTGACGTTAATTGAATTCTGTGTTTGTGGATGCTTATTACCAAATTAGCAACGCTTAATTACCGATATGTTTTATTAGTAAACACAACTACTCGCTTACATTAGGCTGCATTAACGTTCAAAGCTTTACACTTGTGCTAAACGCTGGCCTTCTATTTAGTTTGCAAATGTTTTGAACAAAGCCATTCTCTCAAAATATGTATTTTGCTCTGTTGGGAGCCTAATTAATATTACCCCAGTGTTGATTGTGTTATTTAGTTGAATAAGAGGTAATTATTTTACGTGGATTAATAGAAGCGGAATTAATAAATCTAGTTTGGTATTTGGATTACACTTAGTTTTGTGATTTAGTTGTTTAACTTGTATAATGAGAGGTTTTCCAGTTGTCGCTTTTAATCTGAACGTAATTAAACTAAGCGTAGATGGAAAGTTTGTTTATACGGGATATAAAGGGGATATATATTTTTGGCGTAAATTGCGTCTACTTAATTCTATTAATAAAAACATTGTGTACACGTATGTCAAATGTGCAAAATACATAAATAACATACCGACAGTTCTGTTTTCTAAATTTTGATAAAATTTAGTTTTAAAATTACATTTATATCATATATGATTTCTCACGATGATTGAATATTATTGTATTTAAATCTAGTGATTCGACAATAAGGAACTTGCATACAATGTTAAATTCGAAAAAAATGCTATAAATCACAACAGAACATAATTATTTAAAATATATATTAAAGAAAAAAAGTCACCAGGTATTTTAAGATGAATTCTAGTCTTCCACTCTGACATTATTTGCTTTAAAAAGGTCACTATTTTCATCGACTTTATATATTCTTAATATATCTTAAGCCATTCATGCGGCACTGAAACAAAGGCCTTCTTGTAATCAATGAAGGCAGTAAATATTATTATTTTCCAGATTTAGCCATACGGCTCACACTCCCTCTAAAGGGAAAATTGACTCATCCCAGATACCTACGGTATCAAAATGATTGAGCTCTGGTGGGACTCTTTCCGTGTTATCGAGCCCTAGGTGACTTGGTATGAAGGTGTATCTCCCAAAAATTTTCGTACACATCTGGCCGTTGCGAGTAGTACTGCTTTCTGCATGGTCTTATAAAGATGTTCATTAAGACCCAGCGTTTTTATGCTTTCGAGGAGGGTCTTCGGAATGACTCCAGTAGTAGACATAATAATCGGTATCATCTGGTTACTTTGCATTCTCCATTGTCTCCGTATTTGAATTTCCAGATCTCTGTACTTGGCGATCTTTTCAGTAAATTTAGTACGTAGATTATTGTTGTTAGGAATCGCCACATCAATAAGGGTTGTTTGTCTCGGTAATTTATTGACTAATACGAGATCTGGTCTATTATGCGCCACTGTTTATTCTGTGAGCACAATGCGGTCCCAGTATAGCTTGTAGTTGCCATCCTCAAGCATACTCTCAGGGACGTATTGATAATATGGGAGATGGTCGGTTTGGAGAAGTCCCAGCTTGATAGCTATCTCCTGATGAAGGATTTTTCCCACTGCGTCATGCCGTTCCTTGTACTCAGTTGCAGCAAATGCCTGGCAGCCCCCTGTAAGATGGATGGTTTCTTGGGCTTGACATCCATACCGGCATCTGTCGTTTTGAACATTAGGGTCTTTGATGATATATTTCAGATAATTTCTGGTTGGTATAACCTGAGCCTGAATGGCCAGTAATGAACCCTCCGTTTCAGGGAACATCTTTCCTGATGTCAACCAGTAGTTCGACGCTATATTGTCGACATAATCTTGGCTGACCTCATTGGGATGTCGCCCGTGCAGAGGTTTACCCATCCAAGCGCGCACTTTTTCGTCCTTAGTAAGGTGGTTTATGCGCAGTTCGGCTTCCCTCAGTTTTATCGGTGTTGTGTCATCTACTGCTCAGATAGCGCGATGTAGAGTAGATGTTTCAGCCTGCATCTGAAAATAAGATCTTAAATTAGCAATTTGTTTGTCTAATTGCTCACCTATATCCATAAGTCCTCTTCCTCCTAAATTCCGTGGTAATGTCGTTCTTTCTACTGCACTTTTTGGATGGTGTTTTTGTGCCTTTGTGAGGTGCGTTCCTACTTTTCGCTGAAGATTTTCTATGTCCGTTTTTGTCCACTTAACAATGCCAAATGAATATCTAAGCGCGGAACATGCGTAGGTGTTTAGTGCTTTAAACAAATTTCTACTATTAAGGTGTGAGCGAAGCAGCTGTTTTACCCTTCGTATAAACTCAGTAGTTATCTCTGTTTTCATTTGTTTATGGTCAATTCTCCGCGCTTGCTTTACTCCAAGATATTTATATATATCGTTTTCACTCATTGCCACAATGTTCTGGACATTTTGCATATCGAATCCTCCGGGCTGTACTTTTCCTCTGACTATATTTAAAATACGGCACTTGTCTAGTCCGAAGTGCATCCTAATATCATTAGAAAAAGTTTCTACAGTTTTTAGCATCTCATCGAGTTGGTTTCGAGTGGAAGCCATTAATTTCAAATCATCCATATACAATAAATGATTAAGTTTCGCCACCACATTGTTGTTATTTTTGATGCTAAAACCTGCCTCTGTGGAGTTCAATAGCTGAGATAGTGGGTTCATAGCTAGACAGAACCACAGTGGACTCAACGAATCTCCTTGAAACAGGCCCCGGCTGTTTGCAATATTTTCAGTTTCGATGTTATTTTCACAAGGTATTTGAAGGTGAATTCTAGTCTTCCACTCCGTCATTATATGCTCTAAAAAGGTCACTATATTGTCATTGACTTTAAATATTCTCAATATATCTATAAGCCATTCATGCGGCACTGAATCAAAGGCCTTCTTGTAATCAATGAAGGCAGTAAAAAGATTCCTCTTTTTGGAATATGCCTGGTTAGAAATGACTGAGTCGATGATGAGTTGTTCTTTGCAACCCATGGAACCCTTAGCGCATCCTTTCTGTTGAGGCTCTATGATATTGTTCAGAGCACAGTGTTGGTAGATACGCCAGGCTACACAGGATGTGACCAATTTATACAAAGTTGGAAGACAAGTAATTGGGCGGTATTTGGCTGGATCTTGGGTGTTATTTTGATCCTTCGGAATTAAATAAGTGGTTCCCTGAGTTAGGAATGATGGTATATCCTGCAGATTAGAAATAACATGATTAATTAGTGTTGATAAGCATTCACGAACACTCCAAAACTTCTTGAGCTAAAAGTTTTGAACTCCATCTGGTCCAGGAGATTTCCAGTTATGAAGCTCTTTGATGGTATTTGAGACTTCTTCAGTAGTGAAGGGTTCGTAAAGGGTGGTAATGTAGTGTTGGCAGTTCTGTGTCGTATCTTTTATCCATCCAGCATTGTTGTTAAGAGCAGCTGGCGTGGAAAGTTGATTTCCCCAAAACTCATGAATTTCTTCTTGGCTTGGGTAAGTCTTATCGACACGTTCTACAGTGGAATTGAGTTTTCAATAGATCGCCTTTTCAGAACTTTCAAAAAGAGCATTGTCGCTTTTGCGGTTGTTACTAACTTTGTACCTCCTTAGTCGTCCTGAATAAACGGAGAGCTTTTGTTTTAATGTATCCAGACACTGATGGGCTGTGTTGTTTTCTGGATCATATCTTGAGTGTCTTGCGGTAGTCAGCATTATTTCTTCAGCTCTTCTGAGGACTTTTCTACTTGTTACTCGTATATATTCTGTGCCTATACCAATATCCCTACGCAGTAATTCAATCTTCCCTTGCAGTCTTTTTTCCCAGGGTGCAATTCTGTTACCAGTTCTTTCGTTATTAGTAACCCGTCGTGTTCTGATCTTAACGCCCATTACATTAGCAGTTGCTGTTGCTGCACAGTAGATTAGCATATGCAAATATTCCAACGTGTGAGATAGTTGGGTAGGACTTCAGTGTTCACAATTTGTAACAGCGCACCTAGTTTCTTACAAGAGTTTATTCGTGGTAGCGGTGGTCTGCTAAGTGGGTTTGTTCCATTAAACTCTTGTACGGCACGAGCCATTTCGTTTGCTAGACTATCGCGCAACTCGTTGTTATTATTATTATTAGTATTATTATTGTATAAGTAAATATCATTCAATCTGTAATATACTACTACCAAAATAAACCAAATCTTATATTTTCTTTTTGTTCAAAATACACTTGATTTATTAAGAAGAACTATTAAGCACACAAGAGAAATTAAATACTTACATTAAAATTATTTTTAATTATATGAAGACTTTAAGAATGAACTAAATTTTCTTAATGTCCTTTCAACATGCATGTACGGACTTTATTAAACGCCTTTTTGATCGACTGGTAATCTAATAAATATTTTATTGGGCGTTTTAATGGTTGTACTTTAACACAATGGTACTAAACAACACTTATAGTATTTACTTTTATTTTTCATAGTAAACACACACTCAATTCAATACCATATCTTCAAAAACTGTATTAAACTGCAAAGTAAAAAAAATGGTATACAATTTTACATAAGACATAAGAAATGTCATCAAAACGTCACAAGGGTTCGCGCGATTTTTCAATCGTTAGAAATGATTTAAATACACAGAATATTTTAAATTTGTACTTCTGTTATGATGTTTTGAGGCGTGGAAATTTAATTTTATAAATTTTGGAGAAATCTTGTTTTTAAACGGAACTGAACATTATTATGTAATAAAACAGAAATGTGCAAGTTCCCTATTTGGCCATTGTCACGGAACAGTGGCCTTACATTATGTAACCTAACATAGCATACAGAGAGGACCAAAAACCTGGTAACGCCTAGTTATCTCTTAAATGGGTTATCCGAATTACACAAAAACCGGGATATGCCTATTCTGCAATATGGAGATTTCAAATTTTTTGCTAGCAATGTTGCTAGATTTCCCATTTTTCTAATATCTTTAGTCAATTTGGTTTTCAATACCCTGTATAGTATTGTACCTTTATTGAAATCTCCACTTCAGTAACAATAAGTTAATCAAGTGTTCCAAATGACCTCCGTTGTTAATTTAACAGTATCCTAAACGATGGTAGAATGCGTCTATTACACTTCTTCATGTTTCTCTAGAAATTAATATGGATTCATCGATAATTATTTGCCTCAGCTATGCAACACTTGCTACTTTAAATAAATTATAGTTTTCAGGTTATCCCCGCAATAACAATAATCTTTAGGATTCAAATCGGGAGAACGAGGAGGCCATTCAATACTAGCTAATCCACCAATCCATCGTCCGGGAAATGTCTGATCTAAATAACGCCTAACACCAAAACGAACTGAAACCATATCTTATTCAAATTGGCTCCAAACGTGTTTATTGCAGCAAGTAGCATTATTTCATAATTATCGCTTGTTAAATTTCCTTGTATAAAAAATTGCTCAATTAACTGAGTATTCATTATACCCAAACATACATTTAGTTTTTGTGGTATTTGAGTATGGTTTTCACGTCTCCAGAGTGGATTTACCTCACTCTAATATCTTAATACCGTTGCCTCCTCAGCGTTGATCCCAGTGAATTAAATCCCATTGAACATATTTGGAGAATATACAAAACTTACTACGACATCTATGCTAAACCGGATCTTGAACATAAGGGTTACAGTGACACAGAAGTTTTGAAAACATTCCAAATATCATTAATTAAATTGCTACTCTTGCAATTTGGGAAAAAAGTGTCCAGAAATGCGAAAGATTAATAGAAGAATGTTATATGGATACGTGAAAATCGTTTCGAAGTAATTACTTCAGTTATCATTTACAATACAAATGAAGATATCGATGACAGTTTAAATAACTTAAATACATTATCAGTTTAAAGAATGGAAGAAGGCGAAATACCAAATAAAATATTCAAACAGATGCCAGTAGGAAAAAGAACAAGGTGACGACCGAAGCTGAGATATTTAGAACAAATAGAAAATTAAATAATAACCTTAAAAATAAAAGACTGGAGAAAAAAGAACGAAACAGATCAGAATTGAGAAGAATCCTGGAACAGGTCAAGACCCAGAAAGGGTTGTCGAGCCAGTGATGATGATGATGATGACATTATCAGTTTAAACCATATTTTTACTTGTCTTCGACAGTACTTTAAATATTGGGAGAACTCTCAACACAACGGACCCTTTAAGAGAGAAAGCTTTCATCCCTAACCAAAAATAGTGGCAAATTCGTAAAATATACTTTAGTAAAGCGAGAATCCCACGACGAGGTTGAAGCGCGTGTTGATGCGAGCTTCAGTGTTTACTAATTTCAACGTCGGTAAAGAGAGATAATAGTATATATAATAGTGAAAACGACAGAGAACACAGTACAACCCCACTGTACTGTAAAATTAGTAATATTTACTTTGTGATAAGATGGATCGGACTCATGGGTTGGACATCCCCAAGAATATTTATTACACCGCGCCACTGGGGCCATTAAAAATATTAGTAAGTTGGTTAATTCACACAATGATAAAAATTAAAATAAAACGTGGTTAGACCACACAATTACGACGACACTGATGCTACCCTCGGTTGCCCAGTTGAAGGGTCTTTGAAGTGTGTCACGGTACCGCCAACCGATGGAACAAGGCAAACCACTCCACGCTCACCATAAATAACCATAAATAAGGGATTTGTATTTGTTCAAGGATCGTAAATCACAAAATTTTGAGAGAAATTTCTCTATTTCACGTTGCGTTTAATCTATTTCACGTTGGGTTGAATCCCGTCTTCAGTTTTTACCTTTTTCTGTTACATTTTTCTATTTCACTCAGAATGTAGCGCCACGTTCCGTCAGTTTTCTGCTTAACAGGTTTCTTGACGCTTGCAACATAGTAATTTTATTCTTGATACGCATTGTGTACTATACCCTGTTTTTAAACTAGAAGGAGTAAACTCAAAAGACAAATTCACGCCCAATACTCACTAGAAAAATCAACAGAATAATTTTCTACTTTTAAGGCCTACTCTATCATGCCGGCCTTCCACGGTAATCCATATATTACATTATACTAATACGTCGCTAAAGAGTTCTATAAACAACTTTATTTTTATATAAACTGCAGACTAAAAATCTAAAAATTAAAGGAATAACGTAGAAAACACAAGAAATTGCCGATACAGCTTAATTAACCTATGGAGTTTAAATGTAAATAGTGTCAGAATTTCATAAACGTCAATAGTGTCAAAATTTCATAATTTCGTGAAGCAAACTTGCCTGCGGTTGAAGCAATTACAAACAAGCATTAAGGCGAGGTAAATTTGAATTACTACTCCTAGTTTAAAAACGAGGTATATGGTAGGGGAGCCCAAGCGTGGATTTTTGTAGTTACTCGAGCGCGTCAGATTATCACATGGGGAGAAACCTTGTACCCTGTAAATGTACCTCTACCATGGGTGAATCACAGAGTTTCACAAATAAAAAGCAAATATTTCGCGAAATGAACGTCAGATCGAAAAACTAAAAAATACGTGTCCAATATTTTTCAAAAATTTATCGAATGATACCAAACACGGCCCCCCACGAAAAGGCGTAGGAGGAAAATTTAAAGTTTTAAATACGAACCCCGCGATATTTCGCGAAATGAACATCAGATCGAAAAACTGAAAAATACACGTATTCCCAATGGCACCAAACACGACATCCCCACGGAGGAGGGGTGGGGGGCTACTTTAAAGTCTTAAATAGGAGCCTCCTTTTTTATTGCAGATTTGAATTCTTTACGTCAAAATAAGTAACTTTGATTCGAGACATTTTTCGAATTATGGATAGATGGCGCTATAATAAAAAAAACAATTGTTGGAAATTTAATTTAAAAAATAGAAATTACCCCACCCCACTTTATGGAAAACTTAACTGACTTTTTTTGGTTTTAAGACCTACTCTTCACAACCCAATAGGTCCCCATAACGCTCGAGTAACTGCAAATTTAGCATACTTTCCTCCCCTTCTATAGTATAGGTATAATTTTCAGAACTGCTTCTACATTGTGCTTTAGTCAATAACACACGCAGAAAATATATTTATAAAGTTCTTGAGATCGTTTTATTATTTAACATGGCGAGAACATCATGCTTCGCGAATACACTTTTTATTTCGAACTTAAAGTCATAAAAAGCATTCGAGCATTCATGGAACCAGCCTTACGTTAAATATTTCCCCGCTTCTTTACAGTGGCACTGTCAGAGAAAAGGGGTATTTATGAACCTCTAAAAATATATCGATCGTTATTTTATGGTCGACGCATACCCCAAATTGCAGTTTTAGTTAATTACCTTAATTACCACTGCCGTTCCCCATACTGTTCTCAATTGAAGTTATGATCGCCCACTGTGTAGCTCGTGCATCGGGCTGTTGGGTACGGATCTGGGGAAACAGTGGCAGAATTAGCGGAGTATCAACAGGGGAACTGCTTTATATTTTATTACGAATAATATGGGTTGAACTATATTTTACTGCGAAAAATGTTCGAAAGCAATAATATTTTAGTGTGAAATCATGACCCTGTAACAATCCAAAAAATCCACAAGGAAAAGAAAATGTTTTTCCTGTAGTTGGCTATATACCATCAATCACAAAAATCGGAAAAAATCCTTTGTAAAAGGTATACAAATTTTTATTAAAATACCTTTAAAGGGTTACATCACAACAAAACGTTTTCGATTTTTATAAAAAATAATCATCAGTGTTATATCTAAAAATAAGTATAACCGATTTAATGAATGTAAAGTTGGTATTTAAATTTTGACTAAGGTTAGAGCAAGTTGGTTATACTTACAAACTGGATGCTAGCTGAGCCACCAAAGAAAAATATTCAGGTAAAAACCCTTTAAATATAACATAGATGCGTTAAAAGTGCATAGTTTAATAAAATGCCTTATGATGGTCACATGGCAACTAGGATAATGCCCTAAGGTAATGTAATGAATTTCCCAACACGTGGGATTCAAATTAAGTTGTTTACATTCCAATGACTTAATGGCAACTAAATGCAAAATGAGTGATGTTTCTGAAAGGTGTCAAAAGACAAACCGACAACGTGACGTAGAAGTTACCCTGTATTACCACAGCCAACTAGTTGTAGTAAAATAATTTTTTTTTAAATTTTCACCAGTAATAACAAACATCAACAAAGTTGTGGCTGTAATTACATTTAAGTACCTTGATTATGTAAGATCTAGGTAGAGTATAAAATGATTTTTATAATGCAAATATAGAATTAGCCAGAATGTATGCTTTTGTATAGATGGCTGTTGCATTATAAAAATCATTTTGATACTTTTATACATATATATTTATATATTTAATACATTATATGCTTTTGTATAGATGGCTGCATACATTCTGGCTAATTCTCTATTTGCATTATAAAAATCATTTTATACTCTACACTCTACCTACATCTTACATAATCAAGGTACTTAAGAGTAAACAGTAGCGATCAACAGGTAGCAACAAAATATAACTTCGGGAGATAGTATCATAAACTTTGGCAACAGTGGTAATCTTTGACATTATCTAAGACTAATATTTTGACAATATCATAGTCTCGCTAAATGGAAGTAATAGAAAACGACTTTATTATTAATAAATAGATATTTATAAAAATAAATCAGAATGAGTGAAAATTTTTTGTTAAGATAGGTATTTAGAAAGGTATTTGCATGAAATATCTAATAATAAAACAATAATAAATAATCATTTTAACCCCCTCCGTGGCTCAGTGGTAAGAGCGCCTGCCTTTGGATCGAAAAAATCCGAAAGGTTGTGGGTTCGAATCTCACCAGGGTCAGAAATATTTCATTTATTATAAATTAATAATTGAATATAGTTTCTGTCCTTGTGGGATCGGTACTCACCGGAGGGACCGCAGACGTTCGGATACAATTAGCGTCTCTTTGCAAAGACAATGACGTCGACTTTGCAAAGTAACAAGACACTTACTCAACACACACACTACACATGACACTAGGTACCTAACTGTTCAAAATTACCGTACCCACCATGCCAATGGCCATTAGTTGTCGAGGCATTAGCTAAATAAAAAAAAATAATCGTTTTTTGTTGTGAAGCGAAACAAATTTCGATTTTCGCATAATTTTGGCACGGGTTTTAATGGACTTTTTCTTGGAAGGTTTCACTTTATTTTTCGTTTGATTTACTTTTTCCATTTTGTTAAACTATTGATAATATTTTTAGAATAACAAATCCTCCTAAAACTTTATATACTCGCATTAGAAATCGAAATATTTTTACGTAAAATATACTTACCTACCTACATATAACTAAAACTCACAATTAACAACAATCTATTCTTTCAAAGAGGCCAACAACTTATACAACAACAACAAATATATAATAAATTGCCTATCAATAAACACTACTTTCCTATGAAACAACAAAACAAATCCTTAAATTAACACACTACTGCACTGAACAGATATCGATAAAGATGACAGAACAGATTAGAGAAAATTTGACGCAGGTTTGTCAAAATGACAGTGATAATTTCTATATGTTGCCTAATTAGTTATTTAGTTATATGTTCGATTTCTTGTTAGAAATAAAAAATTTTCGTAGTTCCAAGATTACACAAAATCTAGGCATGGGATAAAAAAGTTTATTTGAAGAAAGTTTATTTTTTTCTCTTCTTAATGGCAGTACAGGCTCCTTTTTTCAATATTTTATTTAGTTATAGAGTAATTTCCACGTACTAACATATTTCTGAAATTGGGCTCTGTACCATCATTCTTTATTATATTACGAATATGTGTGCCACATATCTCGACAAAATATTCAAAATTAGAGCCGCAATCTTGGAACGCGTTTGTTGCTACCTGTTGATCGCTACTGTAACCTCTTAAATATAATTATAGCCACAACTTTGTTGACGTTTGTTATTACTGTTGAAAATTTTTTAAAAATTCTTCTATTATAACTAGTTGGCTGTGGTAATACAGGGTAAGCTCTACGTCACGTTGTCGGTTTTTCTTTTGACACCTTTCAGAAACATCACTCATTTTGCATTTAGTTGCCATTAAGTCATTGGAATGTAAACAACTCAATTTGAATCCCACGTGTTGGGAAATTCATTACATTACCTTAGGGCATTATCCTAGTTGCCATGTGACCATCATAAGGCATTTTATTAAACTATGCACTTTTAACGCATCTATGTTATATTTAAAGGGTTTTTACCCGAATATTTTTCTTTGGTGGCTCAGCTAGCATCCAATCTGTAAGTATAACCAACTTGCTCTAACCTTAGTCAACATTTAAATGTCAACGTTACATTCATTAAATCGGTTATACTTATTTTTAGATCTAACACTGATAATGATTTTTTATAAAAATCGAAAACGTTTTGTTGTGATGTAGCCCTTTAAAGGGATTTTAATAAAAAAAATTATACCTTTTACAAAGGATTTTTTCCAATTCTATTTAATTCAGAAACAGTAACTTTTATTTTTTTCCTCTATATTGTTCATGTTTGATATTCAATACTTCGTTTTAAATTAATATAATGGTAGCTTGTTATTAACCCTCCTTTAGTCGCTAGGATAAACGGAGCACCAAGAGTCGCTACGGTGTCAGAGACCGACAATTTAAAAAAATAGTTATTGCTATAAAATTCGTACAAATATTTTATATTGTGTATAGGAATGACTGACAAATA